>NW_010398845.1:9358-12227 GCF_000710305.1 Buceros rhinoceros silvestris
AGGTGCAAGGCTGTGGCTTGGGTGCTGGCTACCCTTGAGCACCCCGCGCATGGGGGGACTCTTGGCTTCAAGTATGGGGTAAAAAAGGCAAAATATTGGGAGGAAGATTGACTGTAAAGGGGGGACTCCTGTCTCTAAATCCAGCCTGAAAAAGGCTTTCCCACTGTTGATAGTGGGCTGCTGGAGTGGCTGTGGGAGCAGGATCCCCATGCTGTCCCCAGCACCCCTGTAAGGATGTTTCATCCAGCAGCGCTTGTGCTGCTCAGGTGGCAGCCGAGAAGGAGAAAGGGTTGTCTCAGCATTTACCGGGGATGACACATCCCTTGCGGTGGCTTCTCTATCCATCTCGAAGCCACGCTGATAAAAGCAGCGCCCTGAACCACCCTGTCCTGCCTCGGACCTGCCAGCCCAGACACACCTCGGCACCCCTGCCCACACCCCATATCTCGCCACCTCCATCTCGGTTCTCATCCCACACCCAGCGCCTCGCTGGCCCCAGCTCTCCAAACCCCAGCGCATCTGCAAACCACCTTGAAAAAGCTTTTTTTCCACTTTTTTTATTGAAGGTGCATCTGAGTCTGTTTTTCTTGAGTTCAGAGGAGCCTGTGCTGTGGGGTTTTTTTCTTTTATTCCCAGTGGATGCTCCAGATTGAGGCTAGAGAGAAGAGGGATCTGCAGGACCATGCTAACAAGTGATCCCCCTACTATTTTCCCCATCCCTCGTGGCTGTGGATGAGTCAGATTTTTGACCAGAAATAGAAAAACTGAACCTTCCACTTGGAGAAGGGAAATGAGGTGCAGGATTCCACCCTGTTAATCAGAACAAGCTCCGCAGAGCCCCCAGAATGATGCTGGAAATCACCGGGCATCCCCTGCAAGATGGTGCTGCCCTAATTGAAGCCTCCCATCCTGCCCGAATTTGACCCACAGATTCCTACGGACAATTCCGGGACACTGGGGAGGTGACACGCTGCGTTTACTGCACCTTTTACCCTCAGAGATTTGATATGGCTTTGGCGAGTGCGTGGAGAAGAGATGATGAATTATTAGAGGGTCTCGCGCTTCTCGGGAGCTTGAAGGAGACCCAGGGCGGGGGCTGCGGTGTACAAGTATTGTGCCGTTTCAGACCTTTATCTCGGCAAAAAAGCTTCCTCATGGGGATGCGTAAAACTGGAACTTGAGATGTTTCTGTAATTAAAAGCAGGTTCAGTGCTGAAGTGCTCCCATGGGGTGGTAGATTTGGGGATTATTAGGGTCTTTTGTTGTATTCCCCTGCTTGTGCTTAGCTAGATAGAAATACACAGACATTTCCCAGTTTTTCTGGGAATTAGGAAAAAAATTAAAAGGGAAATGATGAAAAAAAGGGAAAAAATAAGAAAAAGAGACAACTAAATCAATCAAACCAACACAATCATTTAGACAGATAAATGGCCTCACCACTTCCTGGACAGTTATTTGTCAATGTAAAATTGCTATGACTTTTTCTAATTTAAAATATGATGCTTAAAATATACTGATTTCCCACTTCCCAAGTCCTGTCCCCTCCCCTGGGGAGGAAGAGGAGGAAATCCTGAGTGACACTTTCTCCCTTCCCTATTAACTCTCTGCTCTGGACGCGCTGCAGCCGTTTGAGGTGGTCGTTTCAAGAAATCCTGCGGGCTCCATGCAACTGCCCGGGAGCTTCGGAGTCACAGTGGAAGACCTGCCATAGTGCTTCCTCGTGGTGGCCCTTGGGCATGGGGTGATGATGCTGTCCAGGGATATCAGGCTGATCCTGGCCGTGCTCCAGCCTGTGGTTTTGCCAGACAGAACCTGATCCAGACCTCCCCAACAGCCCATTAACCGGGGTCTTTGCAGCCAGTAGCTGGGCAGGAGGCAAAGGACAAGGTTGAACCTTCTTCTCTTGGAGCATGGAGGAGGTCTGCGGGTGGTGGGGCAGCAGCCGGCCCTGGCATGAGGAGGAATGAGGAGACACTGAGGAGATGCTGGCACAAGGCTCTGGGCTCCAGAGTTCACGCAGATTGGTACTTGCTGGGCAGGAGGTGACTCTGTTTGTATTCTCTAACGTGTTTTGAACCCAGCGGGGAAATTTGCACCTTTTAGTGTCTACCGAGACCGTCCAGGGCATTGTTTTCCTGCAGAGGCAGTTGGACTGCTGTTGATACACGCATCGCAAGCAATTATGTTAAACTACCTCCTCCTCTAATTTCATATAGGCACTGCTATCCAGTTAACCCCTTCAGGGTCCAATCCTGCAAAGAAGGGCGAGGGAGCAGTCAGGGCTCAGCTCTGGGCAAAGGGTGGATAAAAATCCACCAGAAAAGCAGCCCTGCACTGGGCGTCTGTGGGTTGCACTGTGTGAGACCCCCAGCCCCACGTGGGACCTCAGCAGGGCACGGGGACACCCTAAAGAACACCCGGGTGCCAGGGGCTTGCAGAGCGTTGCCTGGGGAGAGCAGAGCAGGGACAAAGGTTGTCCGACCGTGCTCAAAGCAATGGGTTTGCATCACCCGCGCCTTTGGTGCTACAGCTCGAGGGTATAATCCCAGCCTCAAAACAAGTATTGATAGAGCAACTGAAATTATATGGGGTCTGGTAAATTCCCTCCTCTAATTATTTTATTTGCCACATACAGTAAATACTACCTCTCCTTTTATAATCACCTGGCGCATAACTTAAAATCATTGCACTTAAAAATGACCAATATTTTCTGAGCGAAGCGGTGCTGAGAGTCAGGAGAGTCAGGCAGTTATTTCTGCTTGCATTGTACAAAGAAACCTTAGTTGGGACTGGTTGCAACCCCTCCTGCTTTTGAAAGCCTCGGGAAAACCCCAGGACAGGACTCTTGGCTGGGGTCAGGAGAGGCATT
>NW_010398845.1:12361-20740 GCF_000710305.1 Buceros rhinoceros silvestris
CCTGCTCTGGCTTTGAACAGACATCAGAATAGGAGAAGTGGGCATAGATAGTGTACTTGGAAGAGACTAAACCAGAGCAAAAGGATCCTCTGGTGGATGGGGGATGTTTGGAGAATTAAGTTTCACTGAAGGCTTCTTCCAGGGCGATGTCAGTGCGTGAAGGAACGGGTGGGCTGGGCTGCGATACAGGTGATGGGACACAACGGCACTAAAAAGGAGTTTCGGGAACATTGTGGCGTGTTGAGTTCCCCTCCTTCACAAAGGGACAGCGTTTTGCTCCATGCCTCAGTTTCCCCGTTTGTCAGCAGATCTAATAACGTGGTGGGCAGCGGTGGTGTGGGAGTGCTGCACGTACATGGAGGCTGCTCTTGGTGAGGATTGACTGTGCCGTAGCTGGGGTTGCTTGTTGCGGGGTTTTTGATGCGGCCCCGCTTCCCTCAGGCAGGATTTGCCATCTCAGGAGGACCGTGCAAAGGGTCATGGACTGGAGAAGAGAAAAAAAGTCAATGCTAAAAGGCGAATTTCATTTCGGGGAAGACAACAGCTAAAGGACCAGAACTATCAAACAAAACCACAAGATCACATCAGATGTCAGGGCAGGACACGTCTCATTTCTCCCTCTTGAAAGGGCTTATCAACACAACCAATCAGTTTAATGATGTGGCCGAGGGAGGAAGAGGATTTGACTCAGAGTGAGATGAAATTTAGTTCCTAAGACCCTTCTCTTCTGCTGCCGGAGACCAGTCACCTGTTCTGCAGTCAGCCAGAGATAAATCATATCCTGCAGCGGAAGGTGCTTAGACATGATTTTGCTTAGACATTATTTTATCTTACTCTTTCCAGTGACTCTACGCACTGTGGTGGGAGAGGGGGAGGAAGAAAAGGCACCCAGCAAGTGCAGAGCATCCCCAGTGCAGAGCCCTCGCACCGAGGACAACGGCAGCAGGAGGGTGATGAGCAGCCAAGCCCTGCGCTGTCGTGCCTCCCCGCACAGTGGTTCCCAGCTGAGCACGTCCTGAGACCTGGTGCGGGAGCAGGCAGCAGCTTGGCAGACCTGCGCTGCCCGTAGCCTCAGAGCCCAGCACGGTCCCCTGCCTGCGGTTGGCCCAGGCACAGCTCTGCTCTTTGGCCTTGGAGAGCAGCGTTGCAGAGAGGACTGAGGGTGCTGTGCAGGTAGCGTTGCTCTGGGGCTCTTACAGCGTGGCATCGAGCCTGCTGCTGAAGCTGGGCAGGAGCTGTAATTATAGCAGATGTACCAGCCAGTCTCTGGAGATGGAGCTTGGAGCCCTGTCCTGGGGTTGGGGGTATTGGCATTCAGATGTCAGGGCTCCACTCCAGCTCTGTCCTGGGGCAAAGGGAAACCCAGCGCTCAGCATCCTTGGCCCCTGGGAAAGTCTGACTGTGCCCAGGGTTGCACTGCGTTACCCAGAGCACAGGACCCGGCAGAGGGCTGCTCTATCCAGCCGGCTGCCGCACAGCCCTGCAGCATCATTGCATCGCCATTAGCCGTACCGCGGCACATTCCTCGCACAGGTCTGAACCCAACAGATGGTCCTCCCCATCCTGGGCAGAGTATCCTTAACCAGTGTCACCCAAAGGAATTTGATGTGCTTGCCCTAATGAAACAGGTTATGAACTGGGAAAAACCAGTTATACTGGTAGGAGGCAGGTCCCATTTCAAATTGTTAGATAGCAGGCATTAACTCCCTACAAATTGGCATCCCTCCACTGATCTGTGTAGCGACAGCTAATGCAGGCAGCTGAAAATCTGATCTCAGACGTGACTGAGGCAACACCAGCTGGATGCTCTTGAGATCTGTCCGCTTCCTCTAAGCACCCAGCTTCGAAATCTTTGAATCAGGGGGCTTGCCTAATTCCGTGAGAACTGGATCGCAGCCCCCTCAATGAATTTTCCGTTCCTGGAAATGGGAGCTACTGCAGGGCAGTCGGCGAGGCTGGTGGTTTCTGCACCCTGTTGTGAAAGCTGCTGTATTTCCCTCAGATGTGCTGGTTGGTGACGCACAGGCTGAAATTTTCAGATCTGCACGTCAAAACTTTTCAACCCCACCTGATTCACTCTGCAGCCTCAGGGTCGGGTTTGCAGAGGTCTTTAAGGATGGGAAGATGCAGGAAAGCACTTGTGGGGTTTTTCAACGGGGCACGAGTGGAGTAAATGCTTAAACCTGATGCGTTTTCCCGGTCTGTTGCTGCGAGTGCCCGCAGCTTTCCCCATGCTGTAAATTGCTTTAAATATCTTTGCACATCCAGGAAGATTCAGTCTCCCTGTGGAATCCCTGGGAGTGGGAAGCCCGTGTTCTTCAGGGGGTTGTGTGAAGCTGCATGAAAACCAGGCTGTGAAGTCCCTTTTGATCCGAACCCGGGCCACGGCTCTCACCTCCCGGGGGCTTTTGGAAACCCACCCCAGATTTCAGTTTAAATCTCCAAATGAATGCCCTGCTTTGAGGGCTTCGGTTTGGCTCTCCTGGTGCACTAAAAGGCCACTGCAGGATTTACCAGGAGCTGCCCCACTTGCCAGGCCTCCCGTGGCAGGGTGGGCAGGGAGAGGCAAAGCGAGGGGACTAACCCACAAGCGAGAGGAGATCGGGGGCTTGCAAAGCCGGCTAATCAATACCAGGCTGCCTAGAACGAACGTCTCTCCCGCTGCTGTTGCTTCAGACAGTAAAAAACCTACAGTAAATGCAACATATCTCTGTGCTTCCTGCCAGCTGGCCGGGAGCCAGCCTATTTCCTTCAAAAAGAGGGATATTTATTTTCATCCTTTTAGAGGCAGCCAATTCATCTCAGACCACCACCAGCTAAAAAAGCTTTATAAATTAGCAGCCCTTTTTTTTTTTTTTAATTCTCTCCCCCACCCCCTTAAATATTATTTTCCTTTCGTTGTTCGAGTCTGTGTAAATCCTCTGCCAGGACATGCAAGCTGAGGCGCATTGCGACACACTCCCCTTTCTCTCCAAGCTGGAGAAAGACAGTAGCGGTAGTGTCTCACGAAAGCCAGAGGAAACCAAAGCAAAGCCTCGCCGTGACTGATTCTCTTTCCAAATGGCGTAAGCAGGCCAACTTCAAACATGTGAATAATGAGTTATCTGTGCTTGACTTTGTTCAGCAGCAGAAGAGACAGTTCCTTCTAACATTTTCCTCCTGCTCCCTCCTGTGAACTTCTGGGCTGCAACTTTTAGAAGTGGGCACTTGCCGGCCGCTGCCGCTCACCGGAGCTTGGTGGAGACCTCCACCATCCTCTGTGGAGACGTCATGTTTGAGTCCCTTCCAGCTGCCGGCACTGCAGGCAGCCCAGTCACCGTCTCCATATTGTCCTCCCCTCCCTCTTTTGCTGGCCATGGGGCTCCACCAAATTCTTCTTGGCCGGGAATTTCCCGTGGTGAGTCTCAACCCGGAGGTGGGGTTCCAAGGCAAACCTGAGGGATGTTCATGTCTTGTGTTATAGGTGTGCAAAGATGAAACCACCCCAACGTCTGCTGTAAGGGACAGGCCTGCTGTTCCCATAACACAGGCGTTTCACATGTGGCTTGTTTCTGGAGCACATGCTGGGACTTGATAGTCTAGCCGAGACTCAGACTGGGAAAAAATTCAACCCTCTGTAGAAGATTGGCGCGTCTCTGAAGTACCTATTTTGAGGGCTACAAGAGGGATTTGAAAGGTGTTTTGTGCACTAAGACAGGGTTTTATCCGCTGCTGATTGCTTTCTTGTGGTCCGTTCTCACAGACGTGTGGAGACTGAGCCACCAGCTTGTGTGTGGCACGGCTGCATATGCTGCTCCCGGGGAGCCGCTCCTCGGCCAGTCGTGAAGAGTGGCCGTTAACATTTGAGCAGACCCTTGGCTGGAGGGTGGTGGGTACTTGCTGGTGGGATGCTTGGAGCCTTGCTTTGAAGGTGGGCAAACAGGGACCTCTGAGGCTGCTGATGGCTTGTCTTGAGCTGCTGCCTCAGCCCACGCTACAGTCTCCTGGTTCTTGTCTCTTCTTCAGTGGAGCTAAGGAAATGATCTGCAAATGTGTGTGTCAATGAACATCCCCCCCCCCGAGCTGAAACGCTTCCATTTCCTTCGCTTCAGCTTGCTGCCAGCATTTCGCAGCAAGACGTCTAGGGAGGGCCAAGCCACTTCCCACCATCTGCTCTCCTGTCCTTTGGAAGCACGGGACTAAGGCAGGGGATGGGGACAAATGTGATGCCCAAATCTGAACCCACTGAGGTCGGAGAGCAGGCTGTCTCTCCCGACTGTAACCCCATCTACATCTAAACACAGATAAATCAGGGGACTGGGAGCCCCAGGCACCCCAGAGGGTGTTTTTTCAAATCAAATCTGCCAGCTCTGAGGTTTTGGTATCACTCAAGCCATGAAGTTCCTGGAGTCCCTTTCTCCCTTTGATCAACTTTATATTCTTCATCTCAGTAATCTGGGGAAATAAGCTGCTTTTGGTGAACACTGTGGACACCCCCCACTGCCTGGAAAACCCATCCAGGTCCCAGCTTCGGAAGCCACATGAGGCTACACACTCCTAAAAGGAAGAGCAGGGTCTGTTTGGTCTTTGAAATGTTTTAATGCAGAAAGCATGTCTTTAAATGGCAGCTTTGAGGGCCTGCGCTCCAGTGTGGCACACACTGTTTTGCTGTCTGCATTCCAAGGAAACACCCAAACTTCCAGTATGCTTCTTATTACTGGCCAAAAGTGTCAAATTCCCATCGGCTCTTCCAGCTGGGCAGTGTTCAATGGCACCGTTTGTTCGATAGGCTGATACCTGTCTTGTTCTTACATCAGGATTGTAGGTGATCTGTCAATGTTTACATCATGTCATGTTCGATATTGGAGTTAACCGATGCGGAAACCCGACCCAGTGCTAAAACCCTCGAGCTGCTGACGAGAAGCGCCCAAGGTCAGGACCTGCCACCATTTGATAGTGCTGAGGACTGTTGTTTCCATAAACATTGACCTGCACGGCGGGAAATGCCGTGCAAAACCTCCAACCCAACAGCAGGTCTCATGCCCCAAAATTCACAGGTTGGGGTGATTAAGACTTCTCGGACTGATTTCTTGCGATGAGTTCTGGAGCTGTCTGATAGAAAACCCACCCACTGGCTTCAGGAGGCTTTGAGTCGGTCCTTGGGTTAAGCTAGAAACCACCTTCCTCTTCTCTAAGGTATGAGCTATTGTTCACTTGACGGCATCGGTTTCCTCTCCGTGACAGCTGCGGGTAGATGGGGAAGGGCTTTTACTGAAGCCAACCACTGCAGAAATTAAAAAGCTCAGGTTGTTCTGATGAAAGAAACCCATTAATAGCGATTCTCTCTTGCGTGACAAAGTCTGACGTCCCTAGCTCTAAGTGACAAGCAGCAGGAAGTCCTGGGGAGACAGCCTGTACCAAAGAGGGTTCGCAGGCCAACCTGGTGGTTTTTTAACTCATTCGCCACCTTGCTTCATACGGTTTAGAGCTGCCAGGTCTCACCCATGGAAATGGAGCAGGATACAAACTGGCGAGGGTCTAGGAGAGCTGGGAAGGGTCATGATCCCACCACAGCTCTCCTCTGGACCTTCACTCCTAAATAAGCCCCTGTGTTTGCCTTGACTTATATTTGCATCCAGTTTTCTACTTTCTTGTTCTCGGGATGGTTGAAGGTTTTGGGGGGGTTGTTGGTAGTTGCGGGGTCTCCCTGCAAACCAGCCCCTTTCGGAGGGTGTAAGTACCGCACTGCTATTTACTTGAGGCTTGAAAACCCCATGGGGCTGTGCCCGCATTCAGGCAGCACGGGGACCAGAGCAACCACAGCGCAGCATGATGCAGCCACATGAAGCCCTCAGTGAAGTCGTACGGCTGAATAATCTTCAAAAACATTATCAGCACAGAGATCACTTGATTTATCTGTCAGGATTTTCACCGTCACATGCCAGGTACTACCATGGGATAGGGTCTCAGCTGAGATCGAGGCAGAGAATTTAATTCCCATTAAATTTCTGTGGAATGTGGTCTTTGAAGTCCTTTTTTCTTCTTCTGTGCTCAAATGCATCCTGAAATAATGAAATGTGGTCCAAAACAAGACACCTTACTGCACACACCTTGCCCCTTCGGGAAAGCACAAACACCATGTGACGGATGCTGCTCGCAGCTTTGCAGGCCCTCAGATAACGCAGAGATGCCCAAGGTCAAGGGACACACAGCGATTAGAAGAAATTGTTTATGGTTTGATTTGAGGTTTCCTCAGTTTACTACACAGTGGAGAAAATACCTTTTGGACATCCCGCTGGGCTTTGCTTTCTGCTGGGAGTTTGTCCTTACCACGTTTTGCTCTCTGGTGTCAGCAAGTTCTCATTCGGTTTGGACTTTTACACAGCGGGAGCCTGGAGATTAGAGAGTTTGGAGGGGTTGGTGGGCTCACCTGGTCGTGGAGCTCCCGGGGGAGGGTCAAAGCCCCTCAAAAGCTCTTGGGATGCCCACAGAGCGACGCTGTGGCAGGTAGCTCAGCTGGGAGGGTGGGATGCCCTCCGGAGCCAGTGCTCCCCCCTCCTGTCCGAGCTGTCCAGCCTGGCAAGTGCAGCCTGAGCACCACGAGCCAAGAAGATATCAGACATCAGATTTAAAGAGGGGGAAGTCTAGGGACTTTCTGTGACTTTGCTATAAATTGACACTGAGCTCACACTACGCAGATGTGAGGGGGGGAAGGGGAGTGCGAACAAGAGGTGTCTGTGGGTTTTGCCTCTTAAATATGTTGCTTTTCTTCTTAAAAGCCACCGAGAACTGAGCTTCACTTGGTGGACATTGGGCCGTGGAGCTGGATCTGATAAGGGTTTCTTCCCAGCTCCTCTCCTCCCTCCCCGGTGCCCCAGAGCTCTGCTCTCGATTACGTCAGGAAAAGGCGTTTGCCACCTTGGGAAGGTGCTTTCATGGCAGGTGCGAGGAGCTGGGGGTGTTGCATGGCCGTCTGGCTGCAGGTAAAGAGTGAGGAGAATCCGAGGTCTGATGTAAAACCGAAGCAGCTCCGGCTTCTCTGGAGTCCCTCCAGCTTTGTGCGGGTGTAACTGAGACTGGAATCCGGCCCAGAGAGAGTGAAGCGTTTGGTGATGATTAATATAGTAAAATGTGAAAGTTATGTATCAAGTGTATTTCAAGTGCCTCTTGCCTCAGGACAATTAACATAAATTTAATAATTATTGCCCTGCGCCAGCAGCTGCTACCTAAGGAGCTGGGAGTGCTTTACAAACGCTCATTAGGTGCTGCCCTGCCCGGGGGAGGGAGGTGAATAGTCTCCCCACCTTACAGGTAGGAAAAGAGGGGCAGAAAGAAGCAAAGTGAGATGGCCAAGGTGTGGTACCAGGGTGGGCTGCTCCATCCCTCCTCCTGCCCTGCTTGGCTCTGACCCCACTGGGCGGGCAGAGCTGGGGGGGGTGGCTGGAGGAGGATGAGAATTTGTTCTCTGTGCACTGATCAAACGCTGTAGAAAATACTTAAACTCCAACGTTTCCTTTGCTGGCTCCCCAGTCACCACCCTGCCAGGAGATGGGGTTTCTCCTACCTTGCATGTGTCTCCACTCCTTGTTGGGAGAGTGTGAGGGCTGGCGTAGGCTGGACTCTCAGGCTTGGCACAGGGCGCCCTGGCCGCAGTGCCCACATCCTGCTCCTTGATCGGACGCCAACTTGCTGGATGATCTGGGGCCTCCCATGTGGGTCAGTCTGTGTCCCTTCTTTGGTGGGATCCGTCCGTCTGAACCTTTGAGGTCTTCCTGCATGTGTGTGCTGCGCAAAGCCCCCTGTGGAACCGACCTCCACCAGGGCCATCACGCATTCCCCCCGAGACGGAGGCAGTGCTGACTTCGGGTGTAACCAGGGTGCTTTAGCCAAAGGGTGACTGGTTAGATATCAGACTCTCTTATCATGTTCCAGGGCACAGACAAAAGCCAGAGGACCAAGCCAAATCCTTCACCGACCGCTACGGGGAGCTGGAACGGCTGCGCCAGTCCATGAGAGTCACCCCAACAGCACCCAACCCCCGCGGATCCCTCAGCACCCCAAGCCACTTTGGGTCCCAGGCTCAAACACCAATACAAGGTAACTGGCTGGGGGCCCCAGCCTGGCGTCACACCCCGGACCCTCGTGCTCTTGACACAGCCGGGCAGGGAGCGGAGCCCGTCCTGACCAAACAAGCTTCCCTTTGGATGGTGCTTGAGGGCTGGAGTCCAGCTCTCCCCCGGCCGAGGAGCCCTGCCTGGGGCGCAAGCCAGGGAAGGGTTTGGTTGGGTTTCTTGACTCTAGAAGTGGTTTTGCACCCATCAAATCAGCAGATGGCTGCTGAATCATGAACCCGGGTGACTCCGCTCTGAGCACCATTAGGTACGGGGGTCTTAGAAGAAA
>NW_010398845.1:20853-25167 GCF_000710305.1 Buceros rhinoceros silvestris
CAGGAATGTGAGGGAGGTCAGAGCAACCTGCTTTGAATCCAGTAGCTTCTTTGACATGAAGGCACCCGCGTAGATGGTTAAGCCTCCACTAGAAAGGGCGTATTACACTTTACATGCTAATCCAGATGGTTTCTTATCTCGTTGCATTGTGTTTATGCCAAGTCTGGTGATCCATCACCCAGCTCCAGCATAATTCCCCACACGTATGCACACCTGCACGGGTGCACGCGTGCGTGCGCAAACACACCCACCAAGGCTTTGCTCTTCCCATGCTTGCCATCAGCACAGCTGAGCCCTCGGGCAGCCCCGCAAATCTGCGTTGTAGCTCAGTGCCAGGAAAGAGGTAGGACTTGCCACCGGAGTTAAGCGGGAGAGGTCAGTCTCTCATTCCCTTGTGCCTGAATTTCAGCCCCAAAGTGAGCCTCGCATTGGGGAATACCTGGCTGCTTTACTGCTTCCGGCATTCTGCGCTGCTCAGCGCAGCCAGATGCCACCAGGATGCATTAAGAGAGACTCTTATTCTGCCCACACGTGAGATGTGCTCTTTTTCCACGCATTTTTAATCTCGCTGGTGTTTTCCTTTGAAAATCAGCCAAAATACTAAGCGGGGTGGGTTAAGGGGTAGTATTTAAGCTGTTTGTATAGTGAGTTTTGGTGAAAAGAGGCCCCTCTTGGAAGGTTTCATTTGAAAAGTCCCCAAAGCCTTTGTGTTGCATTGTCAGAAGCACCGCAGATGTTTGAAACCTCAGTGTCATTGGCAAAGAGGGTGTCTCAGGTGCAAAAACATGTTGGAAAGTGTTGCCCAAACTGTAAAAGCTGCTCCTCCCAACTCAAAATTGCAGTGAAAATTTAATTTATTTCTCATTGAAATGCAAATCTTTATGCTTGGAATTTTCATTGATATTAGCATGATTTATGAGAAGAACCCGGGCCCTTTGTGTCGGGTTATCATTTGATTTTTGTTAAAAAAAGCAGGAGAGAGAAAGAGTTTTATAGGCTCGTTCCATTGGCTGCATAATAAAGAAAGAGATTCTTGGAGAAAGAAAAAAAATTATGCATATTTTAAATTAGCACAGTCCCCCATAGCGTCTGAAACCCGATGAGCATCGTTCAGGGCAAAGAATCATTTGATGACACAAATTCAACGAGAAAAAAAAAGAAACTGGCCACAAGGTTTGGTCCGTGCCAAATTCCCAAATGTCAAGTGACAGCAGGAGTGGAGACATGCAAAATTAGCCATCTCCAACCATGCCTGCGGAATGGCTCCAAAGTACCAGGAATGCTGCACAAGGCAGTTCCTGCACGCTCTGCTCTTGGCTCTCTCGTCCCCAAGTTGGAGGAACTGTCTTAAAATTGCTGTGGGTTCTTACCAGCGTAACTGGGAGCAGGACCAGCGTGGTCTCTTTGCTGTCAGCCCTGTCCTTTTGACACAACGCTGACTAGAACCAATCATCATCGTAATTTAAAAAACCAACCTCTTTCTCTCGAGCACACACACGGTTTATTCACAAAGACCAGAATTTTTACCAGAGCAAGTGGAGCCTGGCCCGTGCCAAGAATAACACCGGAGTTAACAGGCCTGTAATTCTCACGACTTGGCACGTTCTTAGGTAACGCACTCGAGAAGCCGATTAGCAAAAAACATAATGAGATACCAGGTGGGAGGGATGGACGGGGCGGGCTGGGGTTCATCCGGCCCCCGCTGTCCTGGACCTGGCTGCTTCCCAGCCTGAGCATCCCTCTGCAGGGATTTGAAGGGGGCCAGCGAGAGGCAGGGTTCCCCCCACCATCACCCACCGCCGGCAGCCCTCCGCTCGCGTGCCAGAGGTGGTTGGCCTCCCGGTTCTGCTGACCGAGCAGTTTGCGCAAACGCTTCCTAATCCGCTTCTGGCAAAACCAGGCTGGGGAGCTCAGATGTTCAGAATCAGCCTCGGCCACCGAAGCAGCATTCAGGCACCTCAGACCCCTGAACGCAGCGTGTGGGGTTTGGGCTTTGAGGCAGACGGACACGTAAGAGACAGCGTTGATCTTGGGGAGGCACTGAGGTCCTTCGGAGGGGGGTTTGCTCTGGCCCAGTCCACCTTTTCCTCTCCTGGAGTGAAGGCTGTGGAGATCACGGCAAGGATGCTGGTGTAGCTGGAAGAAGAATCTGGCCCTCAGCCGTTTGCAGAAGGTTTTCAGTAAAGCAGCCCCGGGAGGTTATAAATAGCTCCCATGTAAAACGATCATCCTGAGGTTAAATGGTCTCAAACCAAAAACCTCCCGGTAAGAGAAAACCGATCGTTTCTGAAGGGCATGCCAGGAAACAAGGGAGGAGAGCGCGCTCAGCACAGGTCCTGCCTTGGCGCTGGTTTCCTGCTGCCCAGTGTCAGTGTATTCCAGTGGCTCCAGTCTTGCCTTACCCCGTGTGATGGGCGGAGAATCAACCCCTTCCCCAGCCTCTCCACAAACAGGATGGGCATTTGCAACCCTCCACACACCAGATTTCAATCCCTCTTACACTGCTTTGGGGAGAAAGAGGGTAATTTGGGGTTTACCCTAGGGTAGCTGTGATGAGAATCTGGCCCAGTAGGCAGGCAGGTAGGACAGGCAGATCCTCATCTCCCGTCGGCCAGGGCTCCTTCCCGGACTTCAGCCGGGCAGAAACGTCTGCCTCCGCTGAGGATTTGACCCAGTGCTTGCCCAGTGAGGGCTGGAAGATAGGAGGTTTTGAAATCCCAGCTCTCCGTCTCATCTCCACAGCGAGACACCAAGCTGTCATTGGGATGGCCTGAAACGGTCCCTTATTACAGGGTGCGCGAAGCCAGAGCCTCGCCTGCTCGCTTCATTGCGAGCTTTGTCTTCTAGCTTAGAGAAAATCAAGTAGCTCTGAGAAGTGAAGCAAGACGTTGATGAACCTGCTTCTGCCCACCTTCAGCTGCCGCTCAGGGCCCCCTTGCTCTGGGGAAGCGGGATGGTGGCAGACACACGTTCTCCCGGCGAGAACTGGGAGGATGCCAGCAGCCCCCAGTTCTCCACGCCACACTTCGCCCCTGTCCACGTCTCAGCAGCAGTTCACGCTGAACCAGTTCATTCCCGTTGCCACGGTGGAGGAGCGCCCACGCAGCTGGCTCCTTGTGCTCGCTCTGCGGTGGGAGCCTCTTCGGCCACTCAAAAGCAACTGTGTGCATTGTCCAGCCACACGCAGGGACCTTGTGGACACGAGGAGAGTTGGAAAGTGATTTTAAATGTGACCTATGGGTAACAGGGTGAGCAGATTTGATTAATGCACTAACATCCCCTGCGCGCTCGTCACATCACTCCAGCAAAACCAAATTCCCTCGACTTCACTGGGAGAACTCGCTGAGTCCCTTTGCAAACTGCATCCTGCCTCCCCCAGCGCTGGTGACTGCTGACTGGTTTGGGAGACTTTGTCTTTGCTGGTGGAGAGCTTTCAGATCTCCTGATCTGGAAACTGCTCAGCTTTAACCAGCTTCATTCCCAACCCATTTCTGAAAGCCAGCGCAAGGTTTTTAACGAGGGCCAGTCATCAGCAGAATGCTTTGCTATATGCATTTGAAGTAAAACAGCGCTCTCGCTCTCTTTTTCTTTTTAAATATACATTTTTAAAGTATTACATTACTTTTAAGAAGCCTCTTGGCATAGGCAGCGAGTGCCCTATTGTTTTCGAAATGCAACGTGGCTGCTCTGAGGTTAGGTCCTGAATTATGGGCACAGCAAATACACTGAATTGCTGCTTCCTAATCCCCATCCAGATTGACTTATGGTTTCTTTAAAATATCCGTTTCTTAATGGATAAAAACATTCTACCATGAGCAGAGGCTAAATTGTTTCCAAAGGAAGCCAGGCAAGCATTAGTGGGAAGAAAACGTATTGTGGGATTCAGCATCAGCCTCAGAGGAAGGAACACGCTTGCGGTGGGTTTCCTGCCTGCTTTCAGGCTCCGCAGCTTCGGGGTCTATCTTTAAACTCTGCTCTGCGCCTCTCCACCCCATTTGCACACAGCGCAGTGGATGTCCCTCAAATGAATTTGGTGTGTAACCGTCAAGGAGGAGCCACAGGCCAGTGCTGGATGGGAGCATCGTCCCAGAGAGAGTCCCAACACCCGCGACCGCTGCTTTTGCTGCTGACACGCAGCCATCTCCATCTCCCAGCTGCAGCTCAGGATGCCAAAGTGCGCAGTTACTACCAAATAGCAGAGGAGCGAAGCAGCTGATGAGCTCACAACGAGCCTGGCTGCGTTTGCCCCAGGCTCCAGGGATTCCATCCCGCCTTGACATGGAGTTCTCGCTCTGCTGGCAGCCTCCCTGCCAG
>NW_010398845.1:25324-27599 GCF_000710305.1 Buceros rhinoceros silvestris
GCACCCTGCCTGGCAGTTGGGGGTTGCCGGTGGGGAGCCTCCAGCCCGGGCTCCCGCTGCTGGAGGGCACTGCCGGGGCTGCTTGGCTGCAGAGCATCGCAGGGCTGGAGCCCCATCTCCTATCACCCCCTCGGCCCCCCAGCAGCCCGCCGTGCCGCGGTGGTTTTCCCATGGCAGACTTGGCCTGGTCCAAACCTGTTGGGCAGGCAAGGTGGTCTAGCTGCAGGCTGGGTTGTAAATTCAGCAACTTCTTTTCATGTAGTCAGGGCTTGTTAATTTTTTTTTAAATACTCTTTGAATACAGGTACAGAGGAAAGCACGGGCAGGGCAGAGGGAGCGCCTGCAGTCGAGGGAGCACTTCCCGTTCAGCCCACCCACCCGCTCCGGTTAGCACCGTTAGCTTGTTCATTAGCTTCGCGGGATGGAGTGGTGGCACCGAGCCTGCTGCTGAGCGTGCGGGGCCGGGGGATGCGGGCATTGGAGGGCTCTGGGGATGGTGAGGGGAAGAGAGAGGCTGGGGTGGGAGAGGAAGCTGGGAGAGCCTGGCTTGTTTAGTCTAGCAAAAGGCAGGCTGGGAGCAGAGCTGATTGCTCTGTGTAAATACATCCAGGGGGTAAACACCAGGGAAGGAGAGGAGCTAATGTAAGCTACGGAGGACAGTGCTGGCACGGGAGATGGGGCTGAACTGGCCCTGAATAAATCCAGGCTGCATGTTAGAAGCAGGGTCCTCCGCAGAAGGGCAGGATGGCTCCAACAAATGGCTGGGAGCATCCCAATGGACCTTGAAGAGCTTGCAGAGGAGGTCGAGATGTGGTGCATGATCCACTGAGCTGGGAATACCTGGGAATTTCCCTGCCTCACTGCCCTGCCCACCAGCAGAGGCCGGGTGACTGTTGCTCAGCATATTTTGGGTCTGATCGAAAGTGCTGGGAGAGGACCTGGGAGAGCAGAGCGGGGGTTCGTGATGCTCACCGGGGTGGGTCTGGGGGCTGGTGTGTGACTGCACGGCAGCACACAGTATTTGAAGAGAATTAGAAAACCGAGCAGCAGACGTGCCTGGCAATCTTGAGGTGGTGCCTGGCGATGGTGTGATAAGCGACGTGTGTGTTGTTGTGTCTTGGTTTGGGGTTAATTTTTTTTTTTTTTTCAAAATCTGCAGAGGAAGTACTTGCACCCAGTTTGTGAGCTGGTTATATCAGATACAGAACAATCGCTCCATGGGCGTGTAACAACGGATGCTGTTTTTTTCAAACTCTGCAGAGGAAGTACTTGCACCCAGTTTGTGAGCTGGTTATATCAGATACAGAACAATCGCTCCATGGGCGTGTAACAACGGATGCTGATCACACCCTCATTTTTTTTCAACACCTCCCCTCAAAATAAATTTTGCTCTATTTTTTTGCAGCGTGAGAGGAAGGGGCTGTTTGCTTTTTTAGTTGGCTCTGACTTGGAAACGAATGAACTTGTTAACATATGTGACAGAGGCGTGAGAGCGCGCCTGCATGCGTGGGTGGCGAGGAGAACAGCACCTTCTCTAGAGATGA
Source organism: Buceros rhinoceros silvestris (assembly GCF_000710305.1). Lineage (NCBI taxonomy): Eukaryota > Metazoa > Chordata > Aves > Bucerotiformes > Bucerotidae > Buceros > Buceros rhinoceros. The sequence continues at coordinate 26,869 of NW_010398845.1, forward strand.
GCTGGGTCTTCAGAGATCAACTGCATCTCGTGCACCTTCCTGTACAGAGCAGATCCTCTCCACCCTTGTTCACCTGCCTCTCCGTGCTCCTAGAAGGAGCTCTTATGATGAGGGGAAGGAAGCAGAGAGGAAGAAGGGTCACAGAAATGTTGAAAGACAACTTGGAGTTCCAAGCATCACCAAAACTAGTAGAGAAAAAAAATAGCCGAAGGTGTATACAGGAAGGGCATTTCTGTCCCCGCTCCGCCTCACACACACGTGTGTATTATATACATAAGCACAGAGTATCGTTCATGTTTACACTGTTGTCGATCATCGTGGCATAAGACAGGAAAGGAGGGGTTTTCTCCCTGGGCTATATTTTTCATGACAATTTTGCAAGGCGTGTATATGCATGTACATAAGACGGTGATAGCAAGGCTGGAGATACTGATATACTCTATACACTCGGAGATCACCACTCTATCAAGTTCCCTTTAAATTGCCTTTATTCTCTCTGTTTGTACCACACAGTAGGAGAATTTGTGCATGTTTCAGGTTCATCCTGACTTAATTCAAGCAGCTTCTGCATCTCTAGAACTGGGACCAAAGAGTGATCTCGCAGGTGCTGTGGAATTGCTCTGGTTCCCTCTGTCACTGCATGGTCCCAGGTGCTCTGACACTCTCCTCCAGCTGTACATCGAGCCCCACGTGTCCTCTCTGCATATGCCCTGGGTGACCTTGTTGTTTGG
>NW_010398845.1:27746-29337 GCF_000710305.1 Buceros rhinoceros silvestris
GAAGAGGTCCTGACGATGCTTTTGCTGCCCTTTCCTCTCACCGGGCAGAACAGCTATTGTCCTGGATCAGAAGGCAGTGGAAGCCCCCACTGCTTCGCTGGGGTGGATACATGTCTCTGTCATTAGTCCCCAAAACCTCTTACAGGGTCCATTATCTTGGCTCCACGAAGGCTTCCAGGGAACTCAGAGCAGATCCACAAGTCCTGACCCAGCAAGGGTGCAAGAACCAGTTTCAGGCCATCCAAGGCAGTTCCCAAACCCAACGTGGTCTTAAGGGAGGTGGCTGAACACACCCAGAGAAATCTCTGTGGTCGGCAGCCTCGCAAACCAGCCTCCCCACCTCGGTGCTCATGACCAGCCCTCGCCGCCCTGCCCGGCTCTGCCACAAACCCGCCGAGGTTCAGCGCCCATCAGAGGCAGCTCTTTGCATTTATCTCCTTACCATCCAGCCAAGAAAAGACCCATATTGTCTCCGAGGTGAAAAGAAAGCTGCTATATCGCTTGAGCGCGGTTGTTTTATCTGGAAGGGGGCTGAGTGGCTTTGAAAGCCTGTTTCTGTCCAGCTCCACGTGTGGAGGGACTTGGGGGTCCTCAAAAGGTGCAAATTGCAGCTGCACAATTAAATACCGGGGTGTGTCCTGGCCTCTGAGGTCCCTTGGGCAGCACAGCCCTAACGAGGAGACAGTGGCATTACTAATCAGGGCTTTGACCTTTACATGGCTTTTATTTAATACACATTCCACACTTCCCCAAACTCCCATCCAAAACATTGACATTTCCGCTGATAGATTGGGTCAGATTTTGGAGTAGTTGGGGGACTCAATTCACTCTTACAATGGTTAAATTCTTACAGCTAAATGGGCTTATTCAGTTAGTGCAGCAGCTGGTGTGATTTCGAGAAGAAAATAAACATTTCCTTCAAATATTTTGATTGGCAACTGGACAACTGAAATACTCAAGCTCAGATTGCCAGGGTCCAAAAAAGCAAACGGGGGCTGGACGACGAGTAAGCGAGGCAAACCGTAGTAAATCCTGCGAGGCAGCACAAGCACGCAGATGTGTGTGTGAGATGCACTGGGCTCTGCCTGCACTGGGGAAGGGGATAGCGAGATGTGATTTTTTTAAGCCCGCTGTCAGCTGTGATTTTGACGGGAGCTCGGGGCGATGGTACGGCTTCACCCGCTCCTATTTCCCTGGCATTTGCTTAGCACGTTGCTAGCTCCAGGTTGCCGTTTGACGGCTGGCTGAGCATGATGGGGGATTGCTTTGCTGCTGAGTTAGGTGGTTATGGAGGGTATTAATGTTTTATTTGGACGTTGCTGGGGCTGTTTCAGCAGGGATCTCCTGGGATGCGGGGCAGGAGGGCCAGGGCGGAGGGCTGTGTGGCTGTGTGGGTCCGTGAGGAGGAGGGGGAGCCCTGAGATGAAGGAGCCGAGATGGAGGGGCAGTTGTGAGGAGTAGGAGATGGGATGGAGGGGCAGCCCGGAGGTGATGGAGACGGGATGGAGGGGCAGCTCCGAGATGATGGAGATGGAATGGAGGGGCAGCCCTGACGGCGCGGAGATGGAGGCGCTGGGACGGCGCAGTGCTC
>NW_010398846.1:0-4811 GCF_000710305.1 Buceros rhinoceros silvestris
AGCTGCAGGTGCTGCAGTTTGAGGTGCGTGCCGCAGACGCGGGGGAGCCTCCGCTGTGTGGCAACACCACAGTGCAGCTTTTTGTGGTGGATGAGAATGACAATGCGCCAGTGCTGCTTCCGGCCGCTGGCGGCAATCTGGGGCCGGATTCCAGTCCTGATGCTGTTCCTGGGGCATCGGGTTCAGTCTCGGAGGTCTTGTGGTCGCGGGTGGCATGGGGATCTCCAGCAGGTCAGGTGGTGGCCAAGATCCGTGCGGTGGATTCAGACTCAGGGTACAACGCGTGGCTGCGCTATGAGCTGTGGGAGCCGCAGGGCAAGGGCCCGTTCCGCGTGGGTCTGTACAGTGTCGTAGAGGGAGTGATCTTAGAACTGGATGCTAGAGACTCTTAACACTTGCTTTAGGGTCTTATTTTGCCTGTTCTATGCACACTCAGGGGGAAGGAGGAGGAAGAATGAAGTTAGTTAATTGTATTAACACTAGTGAGGCACCTTGTGGATGAAAAGTGCTGTTTAAGTGTTTAGTATTATTATATTAAGGGGAAAAAATTTATTCGAGAGGGGAAACTGTTCTGCATCTTGCCCAGTCATGCATCTGCAGACATGGGGCGGGGTGTGGCCGTCTGTGCGGTCTCGAGCGTGTTCCTGCTGGCAGTGGTGCTGTACGGGGCGTCACGGTGGGTGCTGCGGTCAGGTGTGCTGTCGGGTGCTGGACCGGCAACGCTTGTGTGCGCCAGTGAAGTGGGGAGCTGGTCGTACTCGCAGCGCCAGAGCCGGAGCCTGTGCGTGGCGGAGGGTGCGGGCAAGAGCGACCTGATGGTTTTCAGCCCCATCATGCCACCAGCACCTGGGGGCCCCAGGACGAAGGAGACTCAGCCGGAACCATCCTCACTCCTGGATATAGTCAGTGGCTCTCTCTTTTTCACCCCTTGCCTCTGCCTTCACCCCTTCCCTTCTTTTTTCCTGCCCCTACTGCCTCTCCTTTCCCTGCTCTCAGCCTTCTCACGTGCCCCTGGGCAGGTGCCCGTGGGTGCCAGGCTCCACCTGTGTGGCTGCAGACAGTGTTTGGTAGGTGTTACTGTCTGACTGTTGACTGCAGTCTTGCTTGTGTTTTGTCTGTACGTTATTTGACTGTTCAAGTTTTTGGGGTTTTTTTTTAGTATCAATTTCTTCTCTTTTTTGGGATCTGAATTGCTTGGTGCCATCCCAGCTATTCTCCTTAGTGTCATGACCTTAACACTGGTATCTTCATGTCATTGTTTACTCCTTTATTTTTAGGTGTGATAGGGTGGGCTGTGGTTTTCTGTAGCACTTCGTGTCCTTTCATTGAAGATACTGGGAGATCAAGAGCATTAATTAGGATATAACGAAGCGTGGAAATATCTTGTTCAAATCTCTCCTGAAAGGTAGACATCTTGAAGTTGAATGGGTTTTTCTTACGGTGTTGTCTAATTTAGGTTTTCATGGTTTTGCTCCCTATCATTATTCATGGTACTTTGCTTTGTCGTATTCTCTATCAATCTTTTATATTTTTAACATGAGGAAATTTTCCTCAAACAGAATCTGCTCTAAATCTTTGGTCATCCTGCTGGCTGCCTCTGAAACTCTTCCTGGTCTCCCCTCTTTTTCTGACTGTAATAAGAAGGGGAGGACCTGCACAAAATAATCCAAGTATTGGTGAATCTTATATTTAGATAAAATTTGATAAAACACGATTTTCTTATATGTCATGATCTTATGCGTCTGGATTTGCACCGAGAACGGAGATGATATATCCTTGTCACTGTCTTCCCTGTGCCAAAGATATAATTTTAGAGCTTTAAATGGACCTAGTTCATAGTCAGTCACAGGGTCTGTTGAATCCATGCTCTTTTCTTCATTTGCTCAGCTTTGAGGTGTCCTGCATGGAAAATGTTTTGCCTTTTTCCAACTTAGGTCATTGGGGTCATCGACTCTTTCTGTATTTCTCTCAGACTTGTATTTTACCTCTGCTCCATCGGATAATGTAGCCTGTAACCCTTGTTGCGTTATTTTTCATGACTTTTTGAGATCCTTTGATGAGCTATTGAATGGCACGGTTCTTGAAACAGGTCTCTCTCTGACTGCAGTGTTGACATTATCTGGCTCAAGCATCCGGGTTTGGTTATCCTGCCATCCGTGTAGTTAATCACAGCTCCAATTGCCTCTTCCAATCTGCTTTTATTTTGTAATGAGTGTCTTGATCTGAGTACATTTTCCAGTCTTGTAGGTAGGCAGTTTTGATCAACTTTTTGCTTTTGTCTGCTGCAATATGCTAATTCCAGTCTTTCCTTAATTCACAGTCAGTCCTCCCTTGTGATTTTCCTCTGAAACAGAGATCATGCAAGGTGACCACAGCTGGTTCTGCTCTGTCCACCTTTCATGGCAGATACTAGTTTGTGAAGTGCTACAGAATAACCATGGACATGGAAAGGACAGTAGAAGCATTTCATGTTGCCATTTTCCAAGTATGATGTAAATGTGCTTTCTACTACAAAGTACTTACGGCAGAAAAGCATGAACAAAGATAGGTGTGAAAAACATGCAACTGTAGTGCTACAAGATGTATTGCTAAGAGGACTTGGGTTTTGTGAGTGAATATATTCATAGAAGCATCTCAGCTATAGCTCCTAACTCTGCATGTTCTATGTACCCAGCACTAGTAGGCTTTGTATTTCTTTTTTTTTGTTTCCTACCTGAGAATACTTTTTAAAATAAACTGTTATTTTATGTCTCATTGTGTGCGTGCCTTATGATGAGCTTGTGAACATGAACAGGGTTGACACTTGAAACTTCTGATTCCCCCAAAGACAGTGTGGCTTGGCTTGCCTTTCTCAGGAGATGTGTCAGTGATTGTGAGCCATGCTGCCAAATAGTGTTGACTGATTTCACAACTGATGCCCCTCGCCATCGTTCACTGTCTTATAGTTTCTTAAGATGAGATTTACCCTGAGAGAATGCTGTGAGGCTTCAGGTTTAATTTCTGTTTCCAACTTCATAGAATTAGATAAAGAAATGCTGGAAATACAGAAGAGATTTGAGAGGCTGAAAAGAACCCATTTGCTTTTCCAGCCCTGCTTCCATGAAATCATGAACAGTGATCTTTGAACTTGGCCCTGACAATGGAGACCTGGAAATAAATCTAGACAACTGTTAGAATAACAAGATGACGGATGAGCAGACTTACCTGGATTTTTTTAGCATTTGGTATCTTCAGTTGTTTTAACCTCCTGTTGCATCATTGGTGCTTCTGTGGCAGAACTGGCAACTTGGTACTGGGTGAAATTACCTGGTTTGTGTTGCAGTCTGGCATGCATGGCGGGGCAGCAGCAAGTGTCTGTAGTTGTATAGAGAAAGGGCCCTGATGTGTTTATGTCAGTGGATGAGGTGAGAGCCTTGGAGCATGTTGTAAGACAAACTATACCTTGCCAGAGCAGTGGTGCAACCCTCTTGTGTTGTCCTCAGTTACGTCATGGGTGGATGACTGTACTATATCCTGAAGCAGCTCATCTCCATCAATAATGGGCACATTGTTTTGCTCTACTGAGAGAGCCTACTTGCCTAAAAAGGAAGAAAGAACTTGACAATCATTGCACAGCTACAAGGGGGGGAATAGAACTTACAGAAAATGTTTTACTGAGGCACGTAAAGACTACTAGAGAGCCCGCGTTCCCTGAGCTGTTTCACCCTTCCAGGAGGTTCTGTGCTATGTGGGTTTACACATACAGAGTTAGGGAGTCACTGATGAAAGTCTTTGGAATTCTGTGCATTTCTGGTTTCTTAGGTTGGACCTGTACTTCAAAAGGCAGACCCATTCTCTTATGGACAGACACAGATATGCTTTGTAACATGATGTCCTTGCTCAATTATTTACCGTATGAAAACCAAAGAGGGTGCATGGGATTTGCTCAGCTACATCACTGTCACAAAGCCATGGAAAAGTAAGCAGTTTATGTTTTGGGTTTGGTTTTTTTTTGGGGGGGTTGCTTTTTTTTTAGCATTGCTGCACCAGAAACAAATACATTCCATGTGACTCTGTCTTCTAGAGACCACAGACTGAAGATCAGGGATACATTCATCTTATGTAGAAGAATCAGCTGAACTCTCTTTGCAGAGAAAAATAAATTAGGAAACTGAGTTATGTCTCCTCAGCAACATGTAGGGAGGGAAGACAAAGGCAGGAGATCAGAACAGGGGTAAGCTCTGTTCAGAGAAGACCATGACAGATGTGGTTCTTCGATTAATGTAGGCATTTAGGAAATATTAGGCAAGTATATATCAATTAAAGTGCCGGAGAAGAGAGGAGAGAGAAGAAGAGAAAGGAGAAGAAGAGAAAGGAGAAGAAGAGAAAGGAGAAGAGAGAAAGGAGAAGAGAGAAAGGAGAAGAGAGAAAGGAGAAGAGAGAAAGGAGAAGAGAGAAAGGAGAAGAGAGAAAGGAGAAGAGAGAAAGGAGAAGAGAAGACAGAAAGGCGGCGAGAAAGACAGTGAGAAAGGAGAAGGAGAAAGGAGAAAGAGAAATCACTTACTATCGTATTTGACGAAGGAAAATGATCGAAAATGAAATCGCAGACCTTGTCAGCTGAGTGGGCAGAGCCATGGCCGGTCGGTACTCGGGCGGATGCCGCGGCAGCAGGAGGATGCTCGCGGGAGGAGCTGCGGCCGGACACCAGATGCCGCTGTTGGCCGTTTAATGAGCTGTGAACTCGCGATGCTGCAGGCAGCTCCGCCTCGGGCCGCTGTCACGGCGGCGTCTCGCGGAGTGCTGGGCCGGGCGGAGCGGCGGAGCGCAGGGGA
>NW_010398847.1:0-5081 GCF_000710305.1 Buceros rhinoceros silvestris
CTCTTGGCTGGTGTGTGATTTGCCACGACCCTTCTCGCCCAGCGACATCCTCGTTCCTCCTGGCAGGTGACAGCAGGTGTGTTTCTGTACCCTCGCCAACAGGACGCTGGAGCTTCCACTGGAGCTTTGACACTCGGCCTGTGTCACGGTCCTGTATTTTTCAGTCTATGGAACGCTATTTTAGAAGGCACTAGTTCAGATTATTGCAATTGTAAAAGACCTGGCATGATTTATTAGGCATTGCGTACACTAATATTTCAGGTTTTATCAATTCCATCTTGTCTATTGAATCTCAGCAGACAGTTTGTTCTCTAGTGAATAGAACAAATATTGCAATCACAGCAGAATGCCTTACAAATAAAAGACAGAAGATTTTTTTTTTTGGTCTGCTTGTAGATGCTTAGCAGCTATAAAAATTCTTCCAATTCTCTTGCTTTCTATAGCAGGCCGAAGCTTTTTCAAAATGTATATGGCCAGTCCATTAAAAAGATTAAAGACCCAGAAATTACTTTGCTGAAGTCTGCAAAAATTTGAAACCACATATTACTCTCCATGGACTTCTGAAATGTTTGTTCAAGTGCCCTCATAAAGCATTTTTGTGGTTGTCATATTTTTCTGTCTTGGGTTTAAATCGACAGAGACAAATTCCGACCATCCACCTCTTGGTGCTCTAGAGTCTCTGAGATGCTGTTCATTTGGCGCCAGATTTTCTCTCTTGCAAACAATAATCATTCAGCACCACTTCTTCCTGTATTCATCCCTTCCAGGGTAAGAGCTCTGTGCAGAGAAAATGTACTCAAGGCCACAGCTGTGGCGGTTACAGCATCTCAGAATTGGTACTTCTTGTTGTATTGGTTTTCCACATCAAAAGTTTCCTTAAGCTTTAACTCTCGTATTTTAGCTGTTGAGCTCTGTTTAATGGTGGACCTGGCTGATACTCATGCTTATTTAATACACGTATTTCTCTTTGCCTGACTTACTTTGGCTCAGTATAAAACAGAGCCCAGTAAGTAGTAAAAAAATCACATTTCTCTGTGGAGTGATTTATAGAGTCGTGGAATTTCTGTGGCTAATGTCAAGCTCTTACATCTGATGCAGTTAAGCGTCTGATGAGCTTGGTAAGTAAAGCAAGCTGGGGCGGACTGCAGCACGTTCTGCATGGGTGATAGTTGTTCAGTGCAAGTCAGGTGAATGAATGTAAGTTTTCTAAACCAGGTATTACTATGCATGATATACAGTGGTTTTTTACAAAGTTACAATAAAAAGGGCTTTTTACTGATATATAAATGTTTTTTACAATGTTACAGTTCTAAAAATTTTGCATCTGTGTCTTAAGTTTGTAATTAGTATCAAACTCTGGAATAAGCAGAAAGCTTGAAATACTTCTGGATGCTTCCTTTCTGGAATGTATTTTAGATTACTTATGTAGTGCCTCTTAATTTGATCTCAAAGTGCTTTGAAGCTTTTTTTGCTGAAGTTACGTCCCTTCAGTGGCAGGCAGATATTATGTCCTTTCCACAAGTGAGTAAACTCAGAACGATAGAGGTGAAGGAAGGGTTGTACAAGTCAGTGGCAGACCTAAGATCTGCCTCAGATCTGCTGTTCACAAAGAGTGAGTTTATTTTGCAGCCTTAGGTCAAGTATTCAAACCTACAGAAATAAACAGATTAGCAGTATTGATTAGTATTTAATATTCTGTCACAGGAAAACACCTGTAATTAGCCTTTAAATTTATCTTTTAAGATAAAAGTGACTATGCTTGTAATAACAAAGATTAAATATATCAGTTTTTATTGTGCCAAAACCAAAGCTGGGTCAGTAAATGATTCTGGGTCTTTAGAAGTGAGCTTTTCTAAATAAGCTTTTGATCACTGGAACTAGTTACCCATGAGAAAAAAAAAAACCTTTTGTAAGATAATTTGCCTCTTAACTAAGTTTGTAGCAAACCACCTGTATTGCTTCCTGTCTAGAGAACATCTGCTCTAGCATAACTCCCTTGTAGTGCGGGCTTTCATATACAGCCGGATTTTACTAGACCAGCAGAACTGCAGTAGTGCGGTGAGCTTAAAGAAGTGATACTATGTGATAACATTGTAGTGAGCTGCAGGTTTAGGTTATACTGAGGCATTACAATTAATTTAGAAAGGTGCGCATGTTAATTTAAACATCAGTCTTAAGTACTGCTTTCGTTCACTTGAAATGAATTTTTAGAGAAAGGGGTAGAGTATGGCAACTAGCATGATTTGGATGACTCTTTAAGTTTTGTAAAAGCAATGGAACACAAATTCGTACAGATACCTCCAGTATGTGAATATGTGTTCTGTGTTGTCTTGTGTATTTATTTATAGCTTTTTAGTCAAAGAAAATGGGTGGTTTAAAAAAAATAGGATCTTTAGGCTAATGGAGGCAATGTGGAGCCCAGGCACTTGTGTAGGATTTTGTGCATATTTTGCTGCTCTGACCTAAAGGGTGGGGAGAAATACGTGTCCTTCAAGGACATATGGAGAGCTCTAGCAGCAACTATACCAAAATGAAACATCTTCTTGACAGTCTCTTTAATTCCTTTAGCAGGGAATTTGTTTCTGAACTTCATTTTTCTCCCAAAGTGTCTTTTGGACACTTTGGGTTTCTCCCGACTTTCCGAGGGCGGGGTATGACTTCTCAGTTTGCACATCTAACCTACCTTTTTTCCTTTTTTTTTCTCTTTGGCGGGGGGGCGTTGGCTAGACTTCTGGCCTGAGCCAGCTACTCTATTTCTGGGATAAACAGTTTTTTCTCTAGACAGAGTTGCTTGTTCTTCCTGTGTCATGTCTCCTGCTTCCCTCTGTAGATTTACCTTTTTTTTTTTCAGCCAGCTGACTGCTATGCTTTGTCAGGCTATGTGGTCAGCGTTGCTGTGATGCTGTTTTCCCATATTACATAGTATGGGGAAAGGATATATTACATATCCTTTGAACAGAAATTCTCTAGGGAACATTTTCGCAAGACAAAATAATGTGTCCAACTCGGGTAATCCTTCAAAAACTATTTGTTATCAATAGTCCATTTCTATTCAACATTCAAAATTTTAATTGATAACTGATCCACTTGCTCTGGCAAACCTGCTATTACTTGGGAAATTTCCCTGTGGTGATTTTAGTCAGTATCTCAAATATAGTGGCCTGCATTCAGAAACAAGTGTGATCTTTCATGCTCCCTGGGTCTTTGTCCTTACCTTCTCTACAGTGATTTTTGCTTTCCTGCAGCTTGGTGTGTCGGTAAAATTGTTAGCTGGAAAATTGTGTCAAAGCAATGGAAATTCCAGAGGGTTCAAAAGGATTCCAAGTCCTCGGGTTCCTTAGGTCTTGGCAGGGTCTCCTTTGTCCCCAGTGCCAATGTTGTGTGTTTGCAGTTGTAGAGTGCTGTCACTGAACAGTTTATGAAGCGGTTTAGATCTTAAACCTAGTTAAATTTTATTGTCCATGCTACTTCTCAGACTATTGGAAACCCTCATGCCATTAATTGTTAAAATACTCTGTATAATTTCTGGTTGATGTTTATCTGTGCCCATTTTATTTCCAGTTAGTGTGTTAACATTCTCTGTTTTGAAGTTTTTTCCCCCCTCTGCCTACTGTTTATCCCCAGCATGGCTGTGATTTCAATGAATTGCTTTCGCTGTAGGTTCTTTTTGATGATATCTTACGTGTAGGATTCTTTCTCTACTGTGCGTAAGGGTGTGATTGTATGATTTTTACTTAAAGACATGTTCACTGGCACCTGTTGCAAAATTCTGCCTTGAGCTTTCGCATATTGAATAAGATTTCTCTCTTGATGTGTTTTTTCTGCTGTCTTTCATGGTATTTGCATAACTGTTCTTCAGTTCTTTTAATAATTGGTCTTCTACAGTTGATGTCATGTTTCTTGAACTCTTTGTACAGAAAAGAAATGTTGACAACTTTCAGCTGTACTTTTTTTTTTCCTGCCTGAAACTTCATAACGTTGTTAGTGACCTTCTTACAGAGGGCAGCATACATGTACGATGGCAAAGTATCTTGGCAGAGACTGCCTTGAGAGGGTGATTTTCGGGTTTCTGCTCGTGCTGGATATTTGTGCTGTGAGCAGCAGTTCCGCTTGACTGCTAGTTAATAGGCCTGTGCAGTTCTGTGTAAGTTCATCATATGTTGATGTACTCGCAGTCCTTTTCCTAATATAAGCAATCAATCCAAATAAAAGGGCAGGTGGTCATGGTACTCTGCAAAGGGGGCTGTTATTCTTGATTACCCTAGTGATAGCATCTGACTTGGTTTTAGCATGATACAGTTTCAAGATAAGATAAACCATTCCTGCCTCAATCACAGGTATGTTCAGCCCCACAGTAGCTTGTATTCTGCTTATGTGCATTTGGAAGTACAGACTAATTTTTCTTTCTGAACCCCAGTGCTCATCCAAGGGCTGCTTAGCTGAAGAGAGCTTCTGGAAAATGTACAGCCAAACAATTTAGCAAGGCATCTCCGGATCTGGGGCCCATATGCTGCTCAACTTCTGCCATAGTTCCTAACGTTTGTCTGTGTACAGTGAATGGAAATACTCGATATGGTATCTGGAAAAATAATTGTCATCGATATACGGAGATTTTGTTATTTCCATTGATGTTCTCTGATGTCTGGTTTTGTCTCTGATACAATCTGTTGCTGCAGACAGAAAAGCACAGAGAACCATTCAGATTAGCTCTAAACTGTTAATTAAAAGTCCTTTTCTGAACTAGAAATTCTAATTTTGTGGAAACAACAGGATAGTAAGTTTCTTACTTTGGCAAATGTTTGAGAGTCTTGTGTCTATCACATGCAATTCTGCCTTCGTGCTGCAGATGCAGTAATGTACCTAAGCCAAAATTTAAACTGCGTATGGTGTTTGCAGCAATACACTAAAATTTAAAATGATAACTCATTGCATTTACAATGAATTAGTGTCAGGGATTAGAGCTGGGCCGGCTCCAGACGAATGACAGACGCGCTCTATTATCTCCTCTCCCCTTCCCCCGCTTTCCCAAAGAGGGTAAAGAGAAAGGAGCAAGGGAGAGAGATTTATGGTTTGGAAAAGAA
>NW_010398848.1:0-7885 GCF_000710305.1 Buceros rhinoceros silvestris
CCACGGTCACCACCGCTCCGTCACGCTCTGAATGCAAACACAACGAGGCGCAGAATAACCATCCGGCCAAGTCGTCCCCTTCCAATCGAAGGCCTGGTTGGAGTTTTTATTCTTGACGGAGAACTACCGCGGTTTTTAAGCGATACGCAGAAGAGATGAACAGCACTTAGTGACCTGCGTGATTTATCTGGCAAAGCCTGTTAGTCCTTCCGGGATTGAATGTAGGCGCAAAACTCATTTAGAGTTTTCTTCAGACAGAAGGCTGTTCCAAACAGAACGAAAAAGATTAATTTGAGCAAAAAGCTTAATAAAGTCTTTTCAAACAAAATACCACTCAAGGCTGGACTGTTAGCCAAAAGAACATAACTTACCTTACACAGCATCACTGAAACTGGAAACGGGCAGCAAGTTTTATAAAGGAACCTTTTTCTCCGTCTTTACAGTCATAATTTATCACATTACTCAATTACTGGCTCTAAATACTCTTTTTCTTCTGCTAATGTATTGTGCTTCTGGGATTGTTCAGAGCAAACAGTTTGCTGCCAAGACAGTAAACTCCTAAATTAGGGCTTCTGAAAAAAAATTCAAGCAGCAGTTATTCAAAGAACACCACTACGCCAACACAATAAATTTATTTTTATTTTCATTAGTATTGAAAAATATTGAAATTTCCCACTAATTTATTTTTTAAATCTAGAAAGCTGCTGCTTGCAATGCACTGGAATATATTTATGTATATACCAAAGGTAAAAATCCAGTGAATTAGGAGAGAGACTTTGCTGTTGAAAGTAATGAGCTAGAGAGGCAAAATACATGCTTAAATATATGTAAAATACTACCGAACATAAAAGGCCATGGGTTAATATACAAACTGTTACACATGAAGGGCAGTTTATCGAAAAACTGATACCAGCAAGGCTCAGTTGTGTTTTTTTTACACCATGTCCTGAGAGGTAATTCCAATGAGAGTATTTGGGAATGTCGGTGTGTGACAGTAGAGCTACACGCAGCTCTTTATACCCTTCACGGCCAGAGAGGCTCCACATTAGCGTTACACATCACAAATCGGTGTTACCCCATCGGAAACGCGATGAAAGTCAGGCTCCACAGCCAGCAGCACTTTCATTCCGCCCCCGCGCCTCACACAAAACCTCACCAGCACAGCCCAGCCACCTCTTCACATCTGGAGGGGCCAGAGGGAGGGGAGTCGGTGGGCACAGGGTGGCACAGCCGCCAGCGCCCTGGGACAGACCTGCTCCCACGCTGCTGGGATCTGGCTGTGGCGCGGGAGACATCTGCGTGCAGACGGGCGAGCTCAAGAGATCCAGGCTTCCCCCAGTCACACCCCGTGAGCCGCACCGAGCAGAGTTACCGTATTAGCTGGCTGGAACTGTGTCATACTCGTGTTTTCAGCATGCTGTTACGCCTCTGGGATATATTTTATTTATCAGGGAATCGGACCTCAACAGATGTTGTAGCGGTTTTCTAACGGGGGCTTTAGGCAACCCGCTGTGAGGTGCCTGAAAGACCACGTGTGTGTTTTGGGGAAGGGGCAGACTGAATGCAGGAGCCAAAAACTGCACGTGAATCTTTCTGAGTCCTGAGCCACTGTCTGGAAATTACAGTTAAATTTTCAGACAATCAGTGATCTAAATTATTTCACTGAAAAAAGATTTTTTTTCTCACTTTTATAAAGAAAAGTATCACAGTTCTCTTGAAATTGCTCTATTTTAGAGCAACATTATGAAACAGAAAAAGCAAGAATTCGCTCAGCAACTTGGCAAAACATATCACGCATAAATTCAAGATTGCCCAGAGGACCAGGAGCGACTATACTGGATACAGCGGTGAGCTGCAGGCCCGCATGCACGTGGGTGTTTCCATCAGGGGAGCTGCGAGTCCTCGTGAAGAACAGGAGAACCATGATTTGCACGGGTAAAGTTCTTCAGAGTCAGCACAAAAAGCCGGGTTCTGCTTCCCCGAGCAGCACCTTGGAAAGCTGCCCCCTCAGCCACGGTTATCCCGACACGCCGCTGCGGGATGGGGTCTCATCTTCTCAGAGATGCTCTCCAAGCAGATGAGAGAGTCATCTTGGTGACGACACTAACAGGTTCACTTAGGGACAACTAACTGGGAAAAGTAACGAGAAAAAAAAAGGGGGGGAGGGGGAGGGGGGATGGAATTTTGGTTAAAGATAGGGAAGAAGAATGTTCATCATGTGTTTCATCAAATGCTGTTGACAAAAAGGGGCAAAACTACCTGGGGAATGCACCAGGAAATAAAATAGAATTTTGTAACATCCTGGTACGGGCCGTGCAGCAGACAAAGGACACTGATGGGACACTGCAGTCACAGCGCTAAGAAGCAGAGGGAGCACAGAATGGCAAAAGCTTTTGTCAACAGAATTTCATACTCAATTATTGGCATGGGACACTCAAATTTTATTCCCGGCAATTCTTCTGGCAAAAGGCCAGTTCTCACACGACCCCCATAATGTATTTAATCCTATCAATGAAACTGTCTTTTCTTCGAGGCAGACCATTTTTTTCCCTTTTAAGAGAGCTGATTTCCCTTAGAATTTCGAATATGAGAAAACTGACCATGAATACTAAGTTTTCTCTTACAGAGATGAACGAACATCAGCATGCTGACACCCGCAAGCCTTTGATTTTGTTACAATTACAGGAGACGGAGCCCACCCACAGAGGATGCCATCCAAAGAGGCTTTTTTCTTCTTCTTAACAGGATGAAAAACAGTTGTGCCAGGTGGCAACGTTGAACACAAGTAAAAAGTGGACAATACGCACCAGCACGAGATCCCGAGTTGAGGCACAGCCTCTTCTGCGTGCTGCGGCGGCGGGGTATCGGCTGTCTCTCCGAGCCGGGATCACAATCAATTTCTAATCTCGCGCCTGCTTCTGGTTTAGGCTCAGAACGACTCCGAGTTGATTTGAACCTACCAGACAGTCTAAGAATTAAGAGGTTACTTTGTAACCTCACAAATCCAGCTGTTGGGAGCCACTCAGCAGGGCTCTTTCCTGCGTATCGATACCTAAGGTGCTCGATCTGCCCGTCCTCTCTGCCCAGAGCCGCAGTCAGCAGGGGAGAGGGCAGGAAGCGGGGCCTTATTCCGCAGCAGCTACTGCTCATTTTCTTGTCACTCTGTATGTCACTGGCGGGCAGAGATCTCTGTGGAAATGCATCTAAAAATATTTTGAAAACTTGGTCTCCGCTGATGCGAAAATTGTGGTGACTCATGCTCCCACCAGCTCCAGACTTGATTAGTGCAATCTGGACTGCGAAGCCGATGCTCCACCGAGACTGCAATTTGCTTAGGGGAGCAGCTGAGAGGCCTCACTGGCACCGATGGCTTCCAACACATCTCTCTCGTCCTTTTAATCACTAACAAATTTAATTTCACTTCTCACTGAAGATCTCTCTCTCCACCTTTCTGGCAAAAGAACAGTTTAGAGGCTGCTTTCATGACCTCTGCTGCAGCTCTAGTGGGCAGCGTGAGGCAGATCTGCCTGTAGCGATGCCTGGCCCCTGCGCTGCCTGGCATTGCTTTCTCTAGACCTGCACATCCAAAGCCACTGGACAGTCGTTGTCCATGTCACTCCAGAAGATTTCCTACCATCCTGCAGGGGCTCCTCTGTTGACTGACAATTTCACAGGAACCTGACGCATAAACTCTGAAGAATTTAATTCAAAATGCCCCCTCTGTGAGATGTGATCTCGAGACAAACGTGGTTTAAGCCAGAAAACGGCAAAGGAGAGACAACCTCCCTCTTCTGATACTGTTCTGATATGAGTTTTGGCCTGGGATATTTGGGCTACCCATGGGAACAGGGACAGAAGAGATTCCGTTTGTTAGATGCTGGAAAGGGCAGGCCATCAAATCTAAAGTAAAACACTCTTCATTTGCTCTTGTAGTGCGGTACATCACCACCGAGCTTCGTCAGAACAACGGCAGGGCTCTTCAGACAGCTTCCCCAGGGACACCGCTCTGCAGCTTAACAGCCCTTTCACGGGAGATGTGCGAGTGCAACCAAGGGCAGAATTTAGTCTCTTGTCTATTTAACGTGTTTGTGAGGGGCTGTAGGTGGTTTTGGCACTTTATAATAATAGTAATATAAATGCATTTGGATTATATCAAAATGGAGAAACCGTGATTTAGCCCTTTACTGCGTTGTAATTCCCAAATGCATCAACATCTATTTAAGTGCAAAATAGTACAGTTTACAAATACAATGCTGCGATCGTCTGCTCTAGGGGTTCTGTATGAGATTATGATTCAATACAAACCACAATTCAGTGTCGGAAATTCCATCTTTAATGTCAGAATAACATCAAAAAAGTAGCTCTTTTCTCCATACGCAGTCTGGCAAAAAATGTGTGCCAGGGACTTGGTCCTTTCTAGTGATTTTTACATATATAACTGATCGTCTCTTATGCACGTACGCACTTGCACATAAATAAATGTGCTTGCAGACAGACAGTATTTCATCTTGCCTCCTAACCTCCTGCTGTCAAGATATTTCCACAGAAAACAGTACACAAATAAAACTAACAGCTCCTCTAGCCCTGACTGCAAATAACGTAGGGGACTACCTCTGTAAAGTCAAGCTGCTGGATTACTCTCCCTTCGCTCCGTGAACGAGCGCAGCTCAGCAGCTTCTGCTGAGGTTGCCTTTCCTGTCATATAACCTCGTCGCATTAACTAAAGGATCTGTAAGAAAAACATACAACCGCATTTTTGATTTTAACGACATAAAAAATGATTTATCTGACCTATTACTGGGGTCATCAAAAGCTTCTCAATCTAGTGCACAAAAAGGGAAATAAAACGTTTGAGTAACTCAACACAAAGTGCTAAGATTCCCTATGATCTCTGAAGTGCTCTTTTATTGTCGGGGTGTTTCTCCCTTCTGCTATCATCAGATGGGATTATAGATACGCAGAAGGTACTAACTGTTGACGATCAAGAAAATCTTTGCTTTAATATGGCCAAAGTTCTCGTTTGCCATCAGTTTTGCCTGATCATGTTCAGTACCTCAGGTATCTCTCAGTTAAATTTAACACCAAGAAGTTGAAAAGATTCAGAACGGTTCTAACCCTCTACTGAAAAACTGGTGGAGTTCAAAGAATTATTTTTCAGTTGATGATAATTTGCAGTATTCTGAGGACTTTATTTCCCCAAGTTAAGTTCATAAAATATTTCTGTACAGTTCACAGATTATTTCTTTACCCACAAAAGAACAGAACATAGGTGACCAGGGTAAAAAGCTGACCTAGAGGGTAAGTAATTTTAGCTTGTTTTTCTACTAACAAAATTAAATTTAAAACCATTCTGTTTATTAAAGACATAGGCATAATAACAAGTCATAAAACAAACATCTTCACAGTCTTTAAACATAACAGAATTGATATGCATGATTAAGCTTCATTAAGTACGGATTTCAAATCTGTATTTCAGATTTCAGTTCTGCTTCATATTCCCTTTAGATCAACATCTCCAACAGTCACACAATCAACAAGGACTTTGCAAAGGCTCTAACAAAACTCCATTGAAAACAGTTTGAAATATTCTTAAATGTAAAAAAAAAAACCTAACGAAGAAAGAAGGATGTGTTCGGTGGAATCTAAGCGAGTTGTTGGATGTACCGAAAGTCAGAGATCCAGTACGTAGAGGTAGCTCAGAAGGGTACTTGCAGTGTTCTGACTATTCAGCATCACACAACCACAGTAAGTTACTGTAGGCTTGAACTCTTCCCACATATTTTTAAAAAGCGATCGCTCTTTCGGGCCTATGCTCTGCCTTTCTACACCAACAGAGTCATTGATTTCAGCGGGATTCCAATTAAGTCTTCAGATACTCCGGAATTCAGGTTTATGGAAATAGAACACAAAGAAACTGCCCTGCATCTGGACTCGCTGCTGCAAGCAGGGTTTTTAAGCCCAGACAAAGGCATTTTTTCCCACATGGAGCCAGTTCCCAGCTGGCACGCCTCGAGAAGGGGAACCTGGAGCCTGGCCCAGGAACGCAGCCGCTATCCTCCCCAGTTACCTCGCAGGGTGGCCTCTTGGTGGATCTGACTGTGCTGCCTAGGGACGCGCTGAGCAAAACTGTGAGCTCGCTGCCCACTGCCCTTCGCATCACTAGTGCAGAAGAAAGCACGGCCCTCCTAGGGAGGACACGGGCAGTGGACACTGTCCCTCAACCCTCCTGCCTGCTCAGCCTGCAGAGCTTGATCCCTCTTCACGGAATGAAGGCAGGTTGCCACCTCCTCTACCTTCGTGACATGGTTGTTTTATTAGTGATGACAATTCTGAACAAGGCGATGCTGTCAGCTCCCAGTAGCTCCTCATACAGATGGCAACGGAGCAGTCTTGCCCTGACTGACCGTCAGGTAAAGCACCGATGACTGGTATCAAGATTACCTTCCTGTTGGTCACAGGAATAACAGACTAGGAATAACAGACTAGGTAAACCAAACACTTTTTTTTTCACTAAGGCAAAAGGATATGAATTTCACATGCCGCTTGTCATACAAAAGATCTTTAGCTTGTGTAAATGGCTACGGCCTTATCAGACTACGATAATTTACATCTGCTAAAGATCTGCTCCTTGGTGTTCGCACTCAGTTGCACCATTAACTGCAACGATAACCACGACACACATGAAACTTCTGCATTTGTATCAATCGCAGTTTGACCTATTTCTTTCACTCCTTTTCATGTACAATTGCCAGCACAGTTTTTGGAGCTGGGTACACCTCAGAGTCTGGACTAGAGCATGCTTTTGGAATCTTAACCTCCTGGACAGGATGCAGCGCTGCCTAGATGTTTAAATATATGCCTGTGTTCCTTTCTCTTCAACACTCCTCTTAGAAATAGTATTGTGTAATTCTTTTTTTATATATAAGTTTATTAAAAAGACTGTATTTTAAAAAGTTGTGACTGATTGTCGAATTAGGTAAGATAGCGTTTCTATTACTATAAGGATCCTTTTAATTGGCAAAAAAATAATTGTCAACTTTCTTGTCCTCGCAAGGTATTATTCATTACCAACGCAGCAATATAGAAAACACAGAGCTTGGCTTACTACAATAAAGGCTCTGTTTCAGCATTAGCATCCTAAATTCTGTCACTGCAGACCTCCGTGCATTGCACCGGGGGAAGGAAAAGAAAAAAGAAAAACAAAAATTTGTGTTCTGCAGGGGTAAATTATAAAAGATCTCTTAGCTGCAAACACAAATACTTCACTCATAACCTGAGCACCAGACCATGTCTTTGAAGAAGCTTATGAGGCATTTAAGATATACAATGGCACAATATCATACAATGGAATTGAAAGAATTTTCTTGAGAAACCATTAACTTTGAAGGAATGTCTAGACAACTGTGTCAACAAATGCAAATAATTCATGCTTCTCAGCTTCTATCCAATGGATGGCCCCATGCTGAGTATACACAAACTCAGAAGAAAAAGGCATGTCACAGTCATATGACTAGAGAGTGTAACAGTCACACAGAAATTCAAGTCAATCTCGAAAACAACCCTTCAGAAAGCTCTTCCCCAGGGTAAGCCAGCAGCGGGATAGGCTTCTGGTCATTTTGGCTAGTTTAAAACAGACTTACAGCTGGTGCACCCTGGCTTCAAAGCAGGGGCAGTGGAAGAAACAGCCGTTAGTCGTGACCACTCGGTTAGAAAAATAAAACCTAAAGGACTCCAAAATACTGTACAACCTCTTGCAGCAACCAACAAAGTGGCTTCTGGAAACAATGTTTTTGCCAAAAATGCATCTGTAAGGCACTTAGCAGGTATCTTATATATATATATATATAAAAATAAAATATGCACCAACGCAACATTCACAAATACC
>NW_010398849.1:0-5953 GCF_000710305.1 Buceros rhinoceros silvestris
TGCCGGGAGCCCCTCGGCTGTCCTCCCGCAGACCGGCCTGCCGCCGTCGCTTCCACTGGCCACGAAAATCCTGAGCGGCTCTCGGCCAGCTGTTGCTTTCTTCTCTCTTCTCTTTTTTTTTTTTTTCGGGCGTGGGCCTTTCTTTTCTATTACAAAACGAAGCCCGTCGCTTCCACTGGCCACGAAAATCCTGAGCGGCTCTCGGCCAGCTGTTGCTTTCTTCTCTCTTCTCTTTTTTTTTTTTTCGGGCGTGGGTCTATCTCTTCTATTACAAAACGAGGCTTCTGTCCCTTCATTTCCCCAGAAATCACTTAGCTGAGTTGAACAGATGGCAAATTTTGTGGGGGTTATTTTGGCTAAAATTGCAACTGTTTACTCAGGGATGATCAGATATGACCTCTTGCTCGCTTAGCAGCATGCCTCCCCAGTAATAAGCACAAGGATTCGTGCCAGTGATACCCTTGTCTTTTATAAGCATCCACAGAGCCAGGACTCAGCGGATTGACCCATAGGTAGGATTGCAGTGATGCCTCACTCACTGTAGTTATTGCTATCGGACTAATGTCCCAATCAAGATCCAGACTCCTAGTGTTGTACAAACGCATATGAGCATATGATGCTTTTCCTAGAGAGCACGTGTTATGCCACCTAGTTTATCAGCAAGCCAAATGGTACACACAGATGCACTTAGCTTTTTGCAACAATAAGTGTAACTGGAGTTACTGTTTAGTTTATCTATTTCTTTGAATTCTTTGCTCTTTGTGGGAAACTGTTTTTAAAGAAGCACATGAAAAGCAGTCAGCTACCTGACTCAGGCTTTCTTTTTTTTTTTTCCCCTCTAAACAACCAAGTAAACAGAAAGTACAAAGGGTAAAACATTCTAAAAGTACCTACATTAATTTTGTTTAGTGCCTCATGACCAACACGATGATACTCTAGACTTTAATCATCAGCCCTCAGGGAGGATGTTGTGTGATTCAGCAGCAGTAGGTATCCCTTTCAGCTAACAATCTTTACAAACCAGCACTGCCCCATGCATTCTCTTCCTCTCTATGTCTCTTGGAGACAGCTCACCCAGCTTCTGCTCAGCAATGGGTGTAAATGAGAATCAGGTGCAACAGAGGAGGTTTCCCTTGTTATGCCAAGCTGGAGACAAACTCCTTTTCACCTTTTCTCTGTCTCTCTCACTGGGTTTTTACAGTGCTGCTTGCCATTTCACTATGTGAGCATCTCCTGGTAAAACTAACTGCCTCTTGGAACATTAAAACATCTGGCAAACTTACCAATGAGAGCTGGGCTGTTTGAAATGTTTGGGAGGTTTTGTTTGGTTTTGTGGTTGACATAGAAAACAGGAGGACAGTGACACGTTGGAGGATTTGTGTCAGGAAAGCTCTGTAGAGGAAGTGTAAAGTGACGCATTTTCTACCTCTGCACCTCAGTCTCCTGCAGCATCCCATCCCATTCTCATAGGAGAATTTTCTTCTTCCTGCACTGTGGAGAGTTTTCCATCTCCAATGAGCAGGGTTGATGAAATGGAGGAGCTGGGACAGATTAAAGAAGCTGAGCCCAGGTCTGTGCAGGGCACAGGAGACTCCACGTGCTTTGGGCTGGGCACTTGTGCCCCTGCTGATGGAGCAGTGAAAGGAGCCGTGAATCAGAGGGGATATTATTTGAGTAATCCAACCTAGCTGACTTTGACCTAAGTAGGGATTTGGGGGAAGATGGTCTTCTTTCTCTAGATGAGGGAAGCCAGAGTGATAGTCTGGAGGATACACACAGGTATATATATCTTTATATGTTTATATATATGAGTGTGTATATATATGTATATTTAATTCCCACTTCTGGTGCTGTGGTCTGGTCATGTCTGACACAGTGAGAGTTTTATGTGAAAGGTGGAAAGTGTAGACTGAGGTTCACCAAGTTCAGATCATGCTGAGCTCCTAAGGCTCCAAAATATGTTGGTGTTTGAATGAGGAAGAAATCCATTTTTCTGGCAAGTGCTTACTTCAGTGCTCCAAAGCATCAGCATTTTTTTATCAGTATGAAGGAGTAATGCCTTCATCGATACCTGGCATTACTAGTCAAAAGCTGCTTGTGTGAGCTAGAATTGAGCATTCTTCTGTGTTGGGTAAGTAAAATCCCACTCCTTCCAAGATAAATGTATGTGGCAGTCTAATGCACACGTGCAGCTAATCTATGCAGTGTTTGCAGGTATGGTATCTAAAAGGAGAATGAAATACAGTGCAAGACTTCACTATACACTTGACTCGCAATCAAATAATGTCATGGTGGCAATATTACATTTATAAATTTTATCTAATCTGTTACTTAAGGATATTTTCAGTTTTGTGGCACTTAGAACAAGAACTGATATTTTAGCAGAGGAAGAGCAGAAAGGTTGGTTGATATAAAATGTAGCAAGAAAGCAGTTTTACGTTTCATGCAAAGAGGTTTTATTCACTCTGTTCAAGCATATCAGAGCTTGAATTAATTACAGGGCCACACATGTTGATTAACAGTACTTAACCAGGGATGTTACAAAGTCCTTCCGACTTCTGTGGGACCACAATTTCTTTTTTTTTTTCCTCTAATACAGTTTTGCAGTCATACCTGATGATCAGTTGGTGTGTTTAGGATGTGCAGTCTGAGAGGTCATGAAACAGTTTTTCTTTTTAGTTACCTGCTTTCTTGAATTGATTTAGCAACTGTCATCTTCTCTGCTGAGTTCTCCTCTGTCAGTGGTTTGCATCTGCTCATGGTCTAGCTTCTATATGAAAAACAGCGTCTTGCAGCTGGTTTTCAGTTTTAAGATCTGTGCTCTACCACTGAAGCTCTTAACAGATCCTGAGGTTTTTTGTTTAGTGCTGTTTTCTCTGATCATAGCTTCTCTCAGATTAGTTTGCCTTTTGTTGTCAAAGTATGTCACATATCCCTTCAGTCTTGAGTCTAGAGGCATTGTCTTATTGGTAACTTGCCATCAGATTGAGAATCAGATTTATTATTTGGGAAGAAAGTGTATGAGAAAATGTTCGTTTATTATACTCTGTTGTAACTGATCGGGGAACTCTAGAATTACTGTTGGAGAAGAAAGTTAGAGAGTTATTGAAAAAGTCTCAGGTAGGTTTGGCTTCCTCTGCTTATCTGCAAGGTAATTACACAGAGGGAAACATCTTCATGTTTTCCAATGCCCAGGTGAGCTCTGGGCTCTCCTACAAAAGCTGGGGAGGTCCATGTTGCTATGGTTTCTTTGTCACTAAAATTATGTAAAAGTTTTCCCCCCCTCAGCTCAAGTGGTCTTGAAGAAACTTATTCAAGACCAGAGCAATTGTGTATTCCTTTAGTAAGGCACTCTGGGCTGTGATGAATACAGGGGGTGGAAAATTGAGGAGAGAGTATTACAAATGGACAGAAGCTTACAGCTTTTCTCCGAGTGATTTCACTGAATTGCTATGCCAACTGAGCCATGCAGACAGGCTCAACAAATCTGCCAGCAGTACTTCCTAGGGCATCACAAGCATGCTGAAAAAAGATCCAGCCTGGGTACAGAAACTTAATACAGGGAAGCTGAGGTTGTAAAGTAAGGTCTCCAGAATTTCACCTCACAGCGGCACAGCTCCTAACTCCACAGCGAGACTGCGTCTGGGCCCACTGTGTCAACCCTTGCACCATCTGCCAGCCCAACCTTACTGTTGGACCACATAAGGTGGTGCTAGGGAGGTGAGAGAAAACAATCAGCCCAGGAAAAAGCGTTCTGTGAAAGAGCTAAGGTGGTGCACCAGCCCATCAGCTGCCCATTCCCTTGTCAAGTGTTTCCAAACATCTCAGGAAATGTGAGTTTTGAGGTGGTTTCTGCTTAACAGAGAGGATGAAGGAGAAACTGCTGGGCTTGAAAGGACAAAAAGTGAGAATACATTACATATGTCTAAGGAAAACACCTTGATGTGTGCAAAGACTGACAGTGCTGTCAGAGCAGCAAACTCTGTGGCTGTGGATTGTGTCAACCACTCTCTAAATCAGTAGCAGTGGTAGGAAGAACAAGGCTCTGCAAGAGTCTGCTGCAAAAAGACAAAGTTGGTGCGGGTGGGAAGAGGGAAGGGCAACAAAGATGGGTCCAAATCATCATTTCAGTGAGGTGACCTCAGCAGTATTGCTCTGAACAGATCTGAACTTGCAGAACCCAGAGAAGGGATGTTGCAGTCATAGACATAGAAAATAAGTATCTCCTAGCAAGAAATCTAATTTAGGCTTAGATAAAATGTCAGAGTTTTGAGACTACATGACAAAATAAACAGCACGAAGTTCAGATGAAATTAATGTGACAGAGCATCACCTGTGACTGCCCCCTGGCTTGCTTGACAGAGGAAGAAATGGTGTTGATCATGTTAAACACCAAGCTGCAGGCCAGGGCTTGGTTGGGGGTATTAGAGGTCAGTCTGAGGCTTGCTAAGTTTAAATCGATAATGTTGACAAAGAGAGGTCAGAAGGCAGGTCAATATTTTATCATGAGTTCAAGACTAAAGCCTTCAAGATGGAATGAAACCTGAGATTTCTGGTAAAACTTGTCCAATTCTAGAGGAAAACCATTGCTTAGAAGGAGTGACAAATTCTTCTGGTGTTTCCAGGCAAAAATATTTATGCTCTGCTGGTATGCCTGTACATTTTTCTCTGAGGAAAGCCTCTCCACCTGTGTGCAATGCCTCAATGCTCCAAACATTCCACACAATCTTCAGAGCAATTTTGAGAATGAATCCTTTAAAAAGCATGCAAGTGTGTTCATGTTTTGTGAATTAATGAGATTAGTCACCATTCAACCTTTTTTCAACTTAACACCACAAGTACTACTTGACTGTTGCCATGGGAATGCAAATAAAATTGTGAGGACATACCAGTACAGTTGTCCAGTAAATATTGCATGTGTATAGAAAGACATTCTCACTGTGAAATAAACCCAGAAACTCTTCTGAACTTTGTGCAAATATTGATAGCTGGGGAAGGCTGAACAAAATCGTTATCTTGGGTATAGAAATGCCAAGATCTTCTAAGCTATGCAAAGATTTTAAAACACTAATCTCTGGCAAAGCTCGTGAGCTGACACTGAAATGTGAGTTTGTCTATTTGCAATTATGGGTTTCTCTTCTTGGATTTCTGAAAAGGCACTAAGTGAAAAAGAAAATAAAAAAGTTGAGTGAAACTGTTTGAAACAGCTCTCATGTTAAAAAAAAAAAGGATCCTATGCAACTGATTTTTCACAAGACTTCAGCACTCACTGTTTGGGGCAGCTCACTTTTCATCTGATCTACCATATCAAATCACTGGGTTTTCGAGAGAACTTTTTGGATGTTTGGTACATGAATATCCAGACATAAAAATCACTGAAGAGATACTGGGCATCTTTGACAACAGATTCTACTTCAGGATTCTAAGTGTCAATTTGTAAAGTAAAAGTAAGGCGAGCTAACTGGGGAACCATGGAAAACTTTCTTCTAAGCATCTCCCTTCTCCCACCTCCCCTTTTTAATCTATCCATAAGCATCTGATAGTCTTTTGAGGCAGGTACTTATAACCAAGAGCAAAACAGTGAAGAACAATTGTGTCACAGGGTGTCAGAAGCTCTGGAAATGCTATGAATTCTTACCAAATCAGTGTTTTGTTAACATTCCAAAAGTAACAAGAGTGAATGTGCCTTTAACAGTACTGATAGTTTATCATGTTCCGTTATGATACAAGAAAACAAACCAAGTGTCAATATTTTGTGTGACTCACTCTAGCTGTACAAAGAACTGCTTGAATGTGCTTGAGGTGTTTCAGTTAACCCTCAGTTGCTCCCTCAAATACACGGAGTCCTGGGGAAAGGGGGGGTGTGGAGGAGTAGATCTTGTTCCAGCAGTGAAAATTTGCAGGGAAAGGTTTGCATTTAAGAGTTACGGCGTCTGAGCTACAGGCGGTGTTC
>NW_010398850.1:0-231 GCF_000710305.1 Buceros rhinoceros silvestris
GGTCACCCCGGTGTCAACCTACTTCTGGGGGCGCCTGGTTTGGTGGGTGCTGGAGGTTCATCCTTCGTCCCTCCACCAACATCGACATCATTAGCAGCACCATGTCAGCTGGGTGCACTGGGGTGGCAGTGAGGAGCCACCAAGGAGCTGAGGAACCATCAAGGAACCCCCCAGCAGCCAAAGAACTACTGAGGTACCACTGAGGAGCCACCCACGAGCCAGAGAACCACT
>NW_010398851.1:0-5486 GCF_000710305.1 Buceros rhinoceros silvestris
CCGCGGGGCGGGACGGGACAGGGTGGGATGGGGTGTGCTCTCTGTTTCTCTTTAGGTTTTCTTCCCCCATAGGAAAAACACTTTCCTCCCCGTGACAGCGAGCTGGGGAAGCTCGCTCGGAAGTGCCACACATCGGGGATGCTGACCCCCAACGGCAAAGAATACGCCCAAAAAATCCCGGTAAGGGAGGGACGGCTACGACGGGCGGAGACGGGGAAGGCAGGGGGCACCGCGGACCTCGCACGGTTGGGGAACTGGGAGGGCATTCCGCGGATCACATCGCCTCCTTTCTTCCCTGCGAAAAAAAAGGGGCAAGTAACCTCCGTCTCGTTAGAGCCCCCAAATATCTCACCCATCATACCGCTGTGGTCCCCCACCCCGGTCAGGCTGGAGATAGGCAGAGAGGTTTTTATGCCTCCGGTCCTTCACCAACAGTTTGAAGAAGTTGATGAGTTTTGACCCCAAACAGATGCATATCACAGAGGTATTACATATGAATCATTAGTTTGTTATACTTTTAAAGCTGTACATGGTTATATACGCTCAGATCATATTTATTAGTTATAAGGGAATTGCAGTAGTACTTCATCCAAATGACTAACAGACAGACATCACTCTGATTTTGTTGTGGCAGTCTCTGTGGAACAGAAAATTATGAACCTGTGCGTGTGACAGATAAGTTAAATTAATCAATGTCACTGCAAAGAGCAAAGAACAATCAGGAGAAAGAAATAACAGTCATTATCTCTGAATCAGGAGTTAGGTAAAGGGAAAAGAACAGCAAATTGTTTTAGACAGATGAAATGGCAAAGAGAAAAAATCATTATTAATTTAGAGAAGAGCAGGAAGAGTTTGTTTAGAAAGAGAAAAAGCAGATTGTGATGTTGAGGATACAGCAGTGGGAGAAAATTCTGCCCCTTGGAGGAGACAGATGGAGACAAATGTTCAACGTTTTGGTCTTCAGCTGTGATGGAGTAAGGAGCTTCCCCCAAGACGTTCAGAAGCTGCCCTGGAAGGGCAGTGGGAAGTGAGACCTTGCCTACTTTAGAAAGTTTTAAGCAGTCAGCCTTATTTCTGAACTCAAGAGAGGTCTTAACAGCCATTGAGTTTCTGTTTGGAGAAACATCCATCCTGACCACCAGGCACCTTCTGGGAAGTATGTCTGCAGCCAGCCTCTTACTGACACAGCTATAACCACTGCAGGTGTGAGGAAACACCTGCACTTCCGTATCAGCAAACAGAGATGTCTAGACAAGGCTTCTTGGGCTCTTGAGACATTAAAGAGTTCCTGAAAACTTTTTCAGTACCAAGTAAGTTTGAGAGGAATGCCACTATTTCGCCAATGCTGTAACTCACAGATTTAGGTATTACAGAGCTTAGGAGAGGAAGAAAGCTAAAAACAAGACAAATACAACCTTTGCGCGCTGCTTATATATATGCAAATAACCAGAGACAGAGTGGCCCTTAAGTTCTGAATGTTTGAAAACTACTGAATTGCAGATGTAAACCTTAATCCCACTGAGATTTCACAGTAAGTTTGTTTAACAGTGTCCTGCTGCAAACTAACAGAGAAATTCTTTGCTGCTCTAATTTATAAGAGAGAAGAACTAACTCACTTGATACTGAAACTTTTGCAAGCCTGGAAAGAACCACTTTCCCACTTCAACCAGCATATTGAGCACCACCAAGAGCTACCTGATGACAGCCTGAGCAAAGCTAAACAGATCAGCAATATGGTTCATGAACTGAAGACCGGAGTTGAGAAAGTAACAGAAAAGGCAAGATTTTCAATGTAGCTTTTATTTATGAGTCGCATGGCCTGAGTGACTTTGGGGGTGGAGTAGGGGGCAGTGTCTGCTCTCAGTTGGGCTACAGCCTTAATGACAACAGGGACTCCGATCCAGCCATCCTGGACTTCATTACAGATATGGGAATTTTTCAGTTAAAAAATGCACCTTAGTTTGTGGATTGGCAGATAGATAGGTGACATTATATATGTCTGTATGTGTAGAGCAATATTTTATTAATATGAAATGTATGGAAGACAGACACAAGGACAAAGACTAGAGCCGTTTACAGCTTCATTTATGAGCCAGCAATGTCTTGACTTTTCTAGGGCAGTACAGGAGATGTGGGTAGACCATGACAAATACTTAATTACTGTTTTCAGTTTTATTTGGATTTATATTCTAAGTAATTCAAGCTGTCTGCTGCAAAGAGCTCCATCCCAAGGCAACAATTTTATGCTGGGATAAGTTCTTCAAGACAACAGTGGCATTGCTTAAGTCGGATGCCAGTCATGAAACAGTTTCAAAACTCCATTCCAAATTCTGGCAGATCACATATAAATTATTGGATGTTATTTTTCATTTTATTTCATTTATGCCTTCTCATTGCTAGCTAGAAGTCCTGATCTTTGTATTTCTTGTGCATTCATATCTAAACCTATTTGTAGTTTTGGCTAAACAAATGAGGGCTGTGTGCCCATTCTCTGAAATGGCTACACTGCCAAGGTGTCTGTCTCTCCAAAAAGTGAATAGTAAACTATAATGTTTCACTAGTAGATCACGTTTCAGCTTTATGAACACAGGTGGGGAATAGAAGTTTTAAAATCGTGACCAGCTCATCACAAGAATAGGAGGAATTGTACCCTGCTTTAAAACGCGTCCCTGATGAGGGTGACTCAGAGTTACAAGTGGGAGTAATAAACAAGTCCATCTTCCAAGTGCAGCCACAGTTCTGGTTTGAAATGGCCTCAAAGCTCAGAGGTATTCAATCTCAGAGCTTGACCTTTCTTTGCTTCATTCTGTAACTGAAGCAAGACCATCAAACTCTGAACTAGCTACACACTTCTGGTATCTTTACCTGACTGTATTTCTCTAAAACACCTTTGAAGGAATTACTAAGGAGGAAAACTTTGGGGTTTTCACCTCCCTGTGCTATGGACATACCACAAGGTAGAAATACAATTTTAAAAAGTGATGCAAACACCACAAATACATTGCAATATTTTGCAGCTGTGTTTTTCTGAAAGACACTAATTCTAAGCTTGGTTCTGTGGTGAAACCCCTACTCTGAGAGGTGATAACAGTCTGCAGAGTTCACCAGGTTAAGCAGCACTGGTGAATGCTCACGTTATAAGCTTCCCTTCACAAAATTCATCAAAATAAATGGCTAAAAAAATCTCAAGACTGATTTGCTGTGTTACTTCAAGAGGAAGTAATGATTATCAAACAGGGTAGTTCCTCTACTTAAACTCAGGCGGAGTTATACCCCAGTATTCTTGCATTACTAGTATTTCACATCATTTCAGACTAGTCTAAAGGTTATATAAATACCGTTAAGATAAAAAGACAATGGTGTTCCATGTAAGGAGCTTTACATGTATCTTCAGTAAGTATGTGAAAGGTACGGAGTCAAACAGCCCATCTTCTGCACTATCAGTTTATAGATTTGTTGTCCGTGTAGTTACAAGTTGTACTTCTTTTCCTCTTTTCAATACAGATGCAGTCAATGGGGATCATCAGCAATTCATTAAATGGAATGGCGTCGTCTGAAGCCACTAGTTTATCAATTAATAATGAAGCAAACATGATGAGTGACTCTGACTTTATTCACTGTTTCAGGAGAGACTCCAATAAAGTACAAAGCTACTTAAGAATTCTTAAATGTAGGATTATGCCAGAAAATAGCTGCTGAGTTGTAATCTCTCGACAAGTAGTCTTCAGCATGTTGTTTATAAAAATGACAAAATAGAATTTATAAATTATCACATTTACAGTAACTTTAATAGATAAGTGGTTTTGAAATTCTTTGGCAGCTACTTGACGCAGTTGACCTATGCAGATGAAATATTAAATAAACATTGTGCGTGTACGTGGGTTAGCACACCAGATAAAAAGGAGCACTGTAGTGGTAGATAAATAAATATTCTTGCACATTACACTGTGACAGACTATATTACGGCTCATTCACACAGTTTAGATATACACATGGTTGAAAGTGAATTTCCCCTTGGTATAAATACATCAATCGACTATCAATAAAATATATTTTTGTGTAAAAAAAAGGAAAAAAAGATGTTTTCCCCTAATTCTACATACATACATACCTGCAGAATATTGCTTAGCACTGAAGAGTGGTATTGCTGTCAATCAGTTCATGTGACTGCAGGGTCCATGGCAGAGATCTATGTTCACATCACACTTCTTATTAATTTCTATGGTCCCTCACATGTGCCCTATAAGTTCTAGTTCCTTGCACACCTATTCATTTTGAATGCTCTTGTATACCTGTAATGGCTTCACTGATTTCAGTGAGAACTCCTAAAGAAAACGTTTCTATATGAAAGGTAAGTCGGAATTCTGCTCCTAACACTGTTCCGGTCCAAGGGCTGAGCATGGCTGATGTAGCAGTAAGTCTCTTTCCCATCACGTGTGCTGACACAGGGCTTGGGTTTTACAGTAATGATGACAAACTCCATAGCAAATAAATATCTGAAAGCTGTCAGACATTTTATATCAATCACATTTTCCTAGCAGTGGGGTGGTGCTGCTGGCTGTTTATAGAACAAAACATCTTTGTATTCAGATCCTAAATGAGCCACTTATAATCAGCATGGTCTTATCTTTAATATTTTTTACTCTTTCATTCCTGAATGCTCTTTCCTGGCCTTCCCTGATCTTGGTGGTTGTTGACAGCAGCTGGAGCTCGAGCTACTGGGAATGGAGAGCAAGTAAAATGCTGGTGATTATTTAATAACGATACTGGATTTGGGAAAGCAGGAAAATATTTCAAAGAAACATCTATGCAGAACAGAGGAACATTTTTGGTTATATCTCCACAACTGCCGAGATCCTCAGATATCTACTACCTACTAGACAGCTTGATGTATTTTCTCAGCCAGGAGCTGTGAGTGTTCACAATTCACACCTGGTCCCTGTTGTGCCAGGTGTGGTAGAAATGCAAGGGGTTATGCAGCGCCTGCCCTGAAGAAGTCACTATCTGCAGTTCCTTTAAGCAGTAAGATACTACAAGCACATAACGAAACGGCAGCGTTTGTGTGCAAATTTTGAAGAAATTCGGGGAACAAAACACAGCTCCCAAGAGAGTAAAGGCAGGTTCCTCTGGGCAAACGCAGAGAACCACAGACAGCTGCCCACTCTTCCTTCTTCCATCTGCGATCACGGAAGATGCAGCAGGGTTTATCCCGTCACCCCAGAGCGCTGGTGCTGCGCGTCTCCCGCGCCAGCACGGGATCACTGCTGTCTCTGGAATGCTGAAGCTGGCCAAGTGTGCGGTTATCAGGGAGGAAAACGGCGGTAGGGTGCAACCGCTCCGCGTCCCGGCACGGCCGGCGCTGCGCACAGCACATCCGCAACCGTCAGCCTGCATCTGAAGCGACAGACGCGGGAGGGGTTACGGGGCCAAACGAGGCCGGCGGAAGGAAACTCTCTCCGGCACGGGCACTGTCGCGCCCCGTTCCG
>NW_010398852.1:0-209 GCF_000710305.1 Buceros rhinoceros silvestris
TCGTGTCAGCAAAGCAGCTCCCCAAGGAGCAGGGGACACCAAAGCCCTCCTGGCACTTTGCAATATGTTTTAAGGAAAAAAAAAGAGGTGATAAATCCCTGCACCTCCTCTGCTGCCATCAGCCAAGGTGGCTGCACGGACCTCAGCATGGACCAGCAAGCAGCACTGGGACCACTGGGATCAGTGGCTGGGGCAACCCGCGCCTTTGT
>NW_010398853.1:0-9890 GCF_000710305.1 Buceros rhinoceros silvestris
TAATAAATAAATAAAACTAATAAATTGTTAAATAATTTGGATGGACTGATACAGTCCATCAAAAATAACAAGAAAGAATATTTATTAGTCATACAGAGATGGGAAGTGTAAAATTTGCATGTTCTGTAAAAATTTCACTCCAGATAGAGTGAGGGGGTGTCAGTTTTTTTTGAGGGAGTGGGGACAGTCCTCAGTCCTGTCAACATCAATGTCAGATGCAAAACTTCCCTGGAAAAGAATATAAGATCTC
Source organism: Buceros rhinoceros silvestris (assembly GCF_000710305.1). NCBI lineage: Eukaryota > Metazoa > Chordata > Aves > Bucerotiformes > Bucerotidae > Buceros > Buceros rhinoceros. The sequence continues at coordinate 251 of NW_010398853.1, forward strand.
TTTTTCCCTGTTACCTAAATATTTCCCATTTTCTGCCAATACTTTTCAAAGTAAGAGAATGGTTTTGTGGTACATGTGTGTGGCTGAGAGCTGGGGACTTGTTTTCTTGAGTTGTTTTGTTTTGTTTTGTTTTGTTTTGTTTTGTTTTGTTTTGTTTTGTTTTGTTTTGTTTTGTTTTGTTTTGTTTTGTTTTGTTTTGTTTTGTTTTGTTTTGTTTTGTTTTGTTTTGTTTTGTTTTGTTTTGTTTTGTTTGTTTTGTTTTGTTTTGTTTTGTTTTGTTTTGTTTTGTTTGTTTTGTTTTTACCAGAATCTAATCCCATAGTAGTTTTTTTTAATTAGTTTTTTACACTTGTAATAGATTTTCCAGCATTATTCCCTTTAATATTACTCAAATCTCCCTCAATCGTCACATACCTCACAAACACAGACCTGCTCCATATCTTGCATCATCTCTTAGATCTTTCATTAGAAACGAACAGATTTTATTTAAGCACTTATTCTGGGAAACCTGTTTATCCACATCACATGAAAAGCAACCTGCATGTATGTTTAGTTTTTTCTAAAAGGGCAATAGTGCTGTTTAGAATTTGTGTATTGTCCTGTAAAAAAAACAATCATAGGTAGTTTTTTATTTAAATAAATTCCTCTTTTCTAATTCTTTGCAACTGTTTTTACTAACTCGATGGCTTAATTTTAAAAAAATCAAGTAACTAGAACCCAGTAAGCATTACTGTGCTTTTCAAAATTATTTAAAGAATTTAAGTTATGTACATAATGGAGCTCTAGAATACAAAGTTTATTAAAGAAAAATTATTTCCATCAATTCTTAACATTATTGACATCAGGAATAAGAGAATAGTGATCTTCTGCTATGTATATGAAAAATAAAATACAGCTGATTATTTCTTTTAACTCACTTTCTTATTACTTAGAAAGTTCAAATGAAAATTCATCTATTGATGAATTAACTTTCCTTTACACTATGGGCATTAAGGATTTTGGTAGTGTCATATGTGCACACTGTAAGGAAATGAAACCTTCCATAAAATCTGATATGGAACATTTTTAAAAGAGAGGCAAGAGAACTAGAGCTATACTTAGGAAAACATTGTATATTCACTCCAGTGGACAGCTAGACAGAGGTCTAACACTGCCTCACTGAGAATTCGGATGATAACTGAAATGCAAGTTTTAGGTTCAGATAGGGTGAGGGGATCGAGTGCATTCTCAGTAAGTTCACAGATGACACTAAATTGGGAGGTAGTGCTGATCTGCCTGAAGGTCAGGAGGCTTTACAGAGGGACCTGGACAGACTGGATTGATGGGCTGAGGCCAATAGTATGAAGTTCAGTAAGGCCAAGTGCTGGGTCTTGCACTTGTGCCACAACAACCACCTGCAAAATTACAGTTTTGGGGAAGAGTGAATAGAAAGCTGCACAGCAGAAAAGGACCTGGGGGTGTTGGTCAGCCGGCGGCTGAAGATAAGCCAGCAGTGTGCACAGGCAGCCAAGGTGGCCAACAGCATCCTGGATTGTATCAGCAATGGTGTGAACAGCAGGAGGAGGGAGATTATTGTCCCTCTGTACTCAGCACTGGTGAGGTCACTCCTTGAGCACTGAGTCCAGTTTTGAGTCCCTCACTTCAAGAAGGACTCTGAAGTGCATGTTCACAAAGCTGGTGAAGGGTCTGGAGAGCAAGTCTTATGAGCAGTGGCTGAGGGAACTGGGATTGTTTAGTCTGGAGAAAAGGAGGCTCAGGGGAGACCTTACTGCTCTCTACAACTACCTGAAAGGAGGTTGTAGAGAGGTGAGGGTTGGTCTCTTCTCCCATGTGACAAGTGACAGGACGAGAGGAAATGGCCTTAAGTTGTGCCAGGGGAGATCTAGGTTAGGTATCAGGAAAAACTTCTTTACAGAGAGGGTTGTGAAGCATTGGGACAGGTTGCCCAGGGAGGTGGTAGAGTTCCTATTACTGGAAGTGTTTAAAAGATGTGTGGATGTGGTTTAGGGACCCTGCAGTGCAGGATGAACTGTTGGACTTGATGATCTTAAAGATCTCTTCCAACCAGATGATTCTATGATATACAACAAGGAAGATAAAAAATACCTGCTCTTTACCCTAACGTTTGAGGGTAAGAACTTCAGGAGTCATTGTATAAATAACATATAAACATATATAAACCTGAATAAGCAATTATATACATTATGAATAGTTGTAGGCATTGTAGTTTCTTTTTTTTTTTAAAACATACTAAAATAGAATTCTGTTCTAAAGCTGAGAAAATTAGATTATACCAACCGGACTAAATAAACAACTGAGCTAAACTGCTTCTACAACTAATGAAAAGAAACTACTACTTATTTTAGATGTCTGTATCAGTCGATCCAACTCCTGCAGTGAAAGTATTCCCAAGAGATATTCAGAGAAAAAAGTCATCTCTGACCACATGCTTCAAACTCCCCTTATAGTATGTTTATAATCATAATAATGAATGAAAAAAACCCAAACAATCCCCATTGTTTCAAATACTCTGATAATTCTGTGAACTTTAATACCATGTGACAGAAGAATAAGGATAATAAAGAAAGATAAGGAAAATAAAGGACTCGAGCAAGCGAAGAGTGAGAGAAAAAGAACTAAGCAAAAAATCCTTAGAGGTCTAAAATTAACTCACAGAATCCTATGGAAAAATATACTACAGGAGGGATTTAACTTCAGTATGGAAATTGTGGACATAAGGAAAATGGAAATATTTTAGAGCTTTTTTTTTAATGAGAGCAGAGCTTCTGCTGTAACATTACCTTCTCAAGAAAAGCAAAAGTTCAAAGATTTAAGTGTAGAAATAGTTAAATTAATTTGACACACATGTAGCTAGAGTAGTTTGGAAGATTCTATTATAATAGTTTCCATGTAATGGTGATTACCACCAGAGAGCCGAAATCACAGAAAAGGTCCCCAGGTGAATTGGCACTCCAAAAGCTTTTAGATTATGTGAAGCTTTAGAAATTGTTGCAGGTAAAATAAAAACTTTGGAAGGTAAATATGAAAGTCCAGACTAGCTGGAAAGAGAATTCACAAAGAGTGAGTTAAAATGGATTGAAAAGAGCAAAGAAAAAAACTTGAAAGTATACAGTATTAAAGAATCTATATGGCCAAATTGACTTGAACATTTGAAAGTTGCTATTAGAAGTGCAAAAGATGAAAAGAAGAGCAGTAGAAACAACACAAGGCATAATTTCTGAAAAAAGAACACATCAGTGTGTAAGAATTCCTTTTGGAGACCAAATGAACAGGACTCAGAATAAAGGAATATCTTTCATTAGATATTCATGTAATATTTCAAAATCATAAATTGATGCACAGATAGATAGAAATTACACAAAACCATAAACTTGGCCTGAGAGTAATTAAAATTTACTTAGAGGAAAATTAAGAATCAAACTACCTAGTTTAGCCTAACTCATAGCAGAAAGTATACATAATCCAAATGCATGGAAAATGTTGATACAAGTGCACACATTCATGCGTAACAGGGAACAGGATACAGTTCAAAGATGCTAAGATACCTGAAGACACGAAATACAATTCACACAAATAAAGACAGTCATGGTTTTTATTTGCTAGAAACATTGTTCTTGATGTCTCTGAAAGACAATTTCTGATGGACAGAGTAGAGAGAGACAACTTCCTAGATTATTTCCAGGAAAAAAAGGAAAAAAAAAAGAGCACAGAAGAGCTGTGAAAGTAACTGGGATGACGGGGAGGTAAATCTGCAGACTAACTCAGGAACTAGACAATAGCAGAGAGTGAATTTAGGAGATGAGTGTGCTAAGTAGAGTACCTGAAATAATGGTTCATGACTATTAATTAATATCTAATTTTAAAGTACTACATCATTATAGCCTGAGGCATTATAGCAAAGTCGGTTTGACTGTAAACAGCCTGTGCAAGGGTATGACATTTCCTAAAGCATTTGAAAGAAGGAGAGTCGAGTTTCATATGAAAGATCAGATTAGATTTTGAGATATTAGCTAAGAAACAGGTTTTCATTTGTACTATTGATATATTCAGAGGGACTTACAAATTGTAAAGCGTATTATTATAGTTGTTATTACACAGTTGGGAGCTCTTGCAGTTTTACATCCTAGGCACTGTACAGTTGCATTAGAAAACATACATGGCAACAAAAGTCAATTAAATCCTGCTACAGTCACCTAAATCCCAAATTATTCTGTTTAGATATAGTAGACAAAGCAGTCAAAAAGCGATCAGAATCTGCCCAGATTTCTGCAGACCTGTGGTCGTGTGTTGCTATTACTGGTTGCAGCCACAATCTTTGTATCACTTTAATGACACTGACTGCAGGACTTGGCAAGATTTTTTGGGTTGTCTAATAATCTAATCAGCAGCTGACAAGTGTCTATCTTGGTTTTAGCTGCACCTTAGCTTTGTGCAAGGTAGTAAAGTTTTAACAGTAATCATTGTGCAATCCAAGTCTTGGACCAACAAAAAAGACATGTCAACAACAGACGGTTTGAAAACATGGAAAGTAACTCAAAAAGGACCTAAGACTGAGGAGAAAAAAAACATCAATGCTCTTCTTCCAGCAAAAACTTCAGGGCATTGATAGGTCAGAGTAATAACACATCTGAGGGCCTCAGGTTGAGGGTGCTTGAAAGAGTGAGCACAGGAAAAGGCAGATGTTAAGAGGTTTGTGCTTAGTAATTGCACCTGTATCATTAATGAGGAATTTTTGCAACAGGTGGATAATTTGGACAACAGGTGTTAGTGTAATTGTAACTGGGCAAGTAAGACTTTTCAGATTTTATTTATTAGACTAATCTTAAATTCTCGTCTTCTCATACAAAGTGTGTTGTTGTGTCCAGTTCTGAGCCCCTCATTACAAGATGGACATTGAGGTGCTGGTGTCAAAAGAAGGGCAACAAAGCTGGTGAAGGGTCTAGAGAAGAAGTCCTATGCGGAGCAGCCGAAGGAAGTAGAGTTCAGTCTGGAGAAAAGGAGGCTAAGGGGAGACCTTATCACTCTCTACAACTACCTGCAAATAGGTTGGAGTGAGGTGGGGGTCAGTCTGTTCTCCTAAGTAACGAGTGATAGGACAAGAGGAATGGCCTCAAGTTGCTCCAGGAGAGATTTAGGTTGGATATCAGGAAAAAATTCTTTCCAGAAAGAGGTGTGAAGCATCAGAACAGGCTGCCCAGGTAAGTGGTGGAGGCACCTTCCCTGGAGATATTTAAGAGACATACAGATGTGATGCTGAAGAACATGGCTTAGTGATGACCTGGCAGTGCAGAGTGAACGGTTGGACTTGTCAATCCCAAAGGTCTCTTCCAACCAGAACGATTCTGTGATTCTGAGAACTTTTAAAGGAGTTATGTATTTTCGGAATTTTAAATCTCCCTCTGCTCTGGCTAAATCCTCTGGCAAAATTCACCTTTTATTTGTTTCTCTGTTCCTAAGTACTTCCTATCATTGCAGGCTACACAATACATGTTTCTACTTATGATATTCGTGCTCTAATTGAGAAGATACTCACCTGTGGGATAGGAGAGCTAAACTGAGTCTTTCTCAGCCTCAGAGTTTAGAAGATAGATTCTTATGTGAGTGTAGGCTTTCACACTAGAATTATTTTGTAAAAAACAAAAGGCATTATGCTTCTCCATTCTGTGCCTGTCCCCTAGGAGGGCTGAGATCCCAAAGCAATGTATACATCTATAATTTCCTCTGATTCTCTGTACTCTAAGAGGAAGAAGTAGACACCAAATACAAGAGGCATTCCCTGAAGGCTTTGAAAGAACAGGTACATTCAATGGAAAGACAAAGCGTCAAAACTATACGGATTGATTTACTCACCCTTGCATATCCTCAGAGTTGTCTGCCCATTCATTGATTGCATAGGGAATTTTTTCAGTTAGATTCAACAGGCTGTCAGATGAAAGTCTAAAACTCTAGTGGGGCATTCTTCCTCATCTGAAATTTACTGTGTAAGATACAGTGTACTGCATTATATTTATCAGAAAGAACATTATGAATACTGCATCTGCAAGGATACAGAGTTGTTTAAACAACATTATTTCTTATTCTCATTGCAGTCATTCATGCAGAACAGCAGTGTGCCACTTTCTCTCAGTTATAATCATTGTCACAGGACTGATGCAAGATAATTTTATTGCCTCGTATATTCTATGTATTATAACAGTGTACTTCTACATTGACCTTTATAATATTCTATTATTTGACTGGCTGGACGTTATCTTCCAATTTATAGCCTCACTAAGCTACTCATTAGACTCTGTGCAGGTTCAGATAATGAGGACATTAGAAACAGATACTAAGTGCCTATATCAAATGTGTCAGAGAAGACAGAAGTCTAAAGCAAAGCATTTACATAGATTGTAAATCAATTTATTCCTCAGTTACCAACTTCCAAATCATTCTCAATCACTTGGATCCTTCCCTAATGCATTCCTGAATTATGCTTCATCACATTGCAAAGAGAAGAAACCTGTATGTTGACTGTGAGTTTTATTTCGTATATGGCTACCTAAAAATTTGAACAAAAATTAAATACAAGGTCAAAGTAAATATTATGTTGCATTTTAGTATAGTCAAAATGAGAACAAACCATGTGTTTCCATCTGAAGATACTTGATTACTTGATACTTGATCTGGTTTCAAATCAGGAAGGCATCCTGCTTGGGTAAGGTAAAATGGCAACTTCTCTCAGCTGAACTTTTTGGAACAATTCCTTATGCATTTTAAAAATTACATAACTGCCTAGATCGTTTAGTGTTTGTTTATCAATCCTCTGCATTTAAAATAAATGCCCGAATGAATCTGCTTTTTAATGTAAGAAGTATTCTTGCTATCTGAAGTTGCAGGGTCAATTCTTATGTTTATTTTTCTTATCATGAAATAATCTATTCCTACAATTCATTAAAAAGCTCCAATCATCAATTTGCCTTCTAGTAGTACTATTGCAAAACCATCACTTTGCTATACATTTTTTGTTCATGTGTTCATTTTAAAAATTGTTTTGTTATATTGTTCTCTCATTTGAAAAAATTTCAAGAACAAATTTGATACTGGATTAGATTTGACTTAGCTCTTCATAATAATTTATGTAAGACTTGTATTAAAGAGTATGAAGCTGATGGTATAATGTCCATATTCATCTTTGACAGTAGTGTAGTGAAATCTGATGTTCAGCATAGTCACAGACTTAACACTACATTTTTTTTATTTGAGCTGAGAACAACTGTAATGCAGGGCATCTTCCAGAGTTGATGGTAGCCTCGCGGATGCACCTGGTAAGGGAAATATTAGGAACTCCTTTTTTTGTGGGTGGAGAGACTAAAGACATACACCTCTTATTAACAAGAAGGGTAGAAGTTCAACCGGAAAGAAAAGCAGAAACCAGCATCCATGCAATTGCATGGGAAAGTTTGGAACAGATTTTTTAAAACTGTTTGAGAGAGGACTCAAAAACAATCTAGAAATGGTAGAAGAGGATGTGATGCAATTTCTTGTTTGCTTATTTTCTGGTATAGTTCACAAATGACAGAGGTAATGGTGAACCAGATGATGGGCATTTGATGCGTGGACCTCAAAATCTTTTGTTTAGGTTTTTTTCTTAGAAATCTGCATGGGAGAGAGGGTAGATGCCCATTCAGATTATTTTGAGGATTAAACACATACAATTTGTAAATTTCAGGGGGTTGGTTTGGGGTTGTGGGGTTTTGTTTGGGTTTGGGTTGGTTTCTTTGGGGTGGTGTGGGGGGTGGTGTGTGAAATTTCTGTATTCTTGTGAATATGTGTGTGTTTCTTTATATTCTTTATGTTATAAAAATCAAAAGGCAATACAAATATTTGTGTATATTATGATATTAAATACTATCAGTATTAGCTTCAACCTAAAAGAAGCCACGCTACTTCAGCATTAGTATGCAAGAAAGAAGGTAGGACTGAAATTTTAAAGAATAAAATATTTTCAGGAAAAAAAGGAAACAAATGTTGATATAGTCTTAAAGAAAGGCAGTCTATAAAAGACACTTCATTTTTTCTCAGTAAAGTCACTACGTAGCAAGGCTGGAGTGTAAGTTCCCACCAGGATCTCCCATACTCACAACTTCAAGTTATGAGGAAAGAAACACTTCTTGAGGAACTTTGCACATAAGTATGCATACTTTACAGTTAGTGTTAACATGCTGGAAATTAATGGAGATAGTTAATTCTTCTTCTGTCACAATGTTCTTGTACTGGTTTGATAAAGTAAGCATTAAGTGAGAGAGAGGAAGCAAGAATCCAGCTATCATTCTTCAGGGTCCCTTCACAACTAAAGAAACAGACGAAGAGGAAGAAGAGAGATAAAATAATAAAAAGACTTCAAAATTCAGAAATCAAGCCATGTATCGATGAGAGATGGAAGATGGACAAATTTCTGTATCCCTCCCATCTTTGAATAGAGAATGTGCAGTCATATTTAGAAACTGAGACACTGGACTGTGTACATCTACGTTTTGTTGTTTCGCTGTCTTCTCAAGCTACCTAAAGAAATTCAGAAGATTGTAACCACTTGTAAAACTGCAATATCAATTTTTTCCTAAGTTATTTCATAACACTGTAGATTATAGCTCATCTGCCAGAGTTCTGGGACAAGATTTTTTGGGATAACAGTGTCTGTGGAGGGAGTTATGAAAAAGATCTAAGTTTAAGTTTAGGTAATGCTTAGTATCTGAGTAGAGGGGGGAGATGTACCAGTGTGTTTCTCTCTGAAGATGTTATATACTGGTGCTCTTGTGTTAACATTCTAATAGAAATGTAACAGGTTATTACAGGAGTCCAAAGCAGCAATGCATTTACCCTGTAGAAGTAAATAGATCCTCTGGCTTCTTGTGGTTTACTGTCACATAACTTAGGAATTTAGAATTCAAATAAATATTGTCATTAACGTGAAACTGAAGGAAATGCATTGTCTAGTGATAACATGGAATAATTTAATAGTCCCTTCAACTTTAGATTCTAAGACTCTGATGAAGCCATTGTTCCAGCTAGATCAGTGTGCTGCTTCTAACGATGCAAGCTATTAATATCTTCAGGAAGAGGAATAGTTAACTCAAACCAAATCTAACAAACTGTGTATTATTCTGTGTATCAGCGAAAAAAATCCTTGTTCAGCTCCAGTGGGAAAGTGAGTTTTCTTTTTGTTCAAAAAAATTTTGTTTCATTAAATTATCACATAATATGTTTGTTCTAAACCTAGTCAAAATGACCCTTTAAAATAATTCCATAGTCTTGTATTTGATCTGCATTTCATCAAAATATTGGTTATATCATCTTTACTCATATATAATTTGCTTAATTAACTGGTCCTTTACAGTATGTCATAGTACTTCATTCAAAATAAGACTTTTAACACCATATGACTCACATACTTTGACTACGAACTTTGAACACATATAAGGTTCACTTCACCTACCAATGACATGCAGTAAGTACTCAACACACATGAACATTACGTAACAATTTGAAGCAGCAAGTCTGGAAGAATAGCATATCCAACTGAAACCCCAGGAAATGTAGGTAGGCAGAACATAATTACCCAAGCTGGAACAAAGCCATA
>NW_010398853.1:9994-17502 GCF_000710305.1 Buceros rhinoceros silvestris
TACTCTAACGAAGTGTACTGTGGGATCTTTGGTTGTCTGATTCTGTGTGCTCATACAAACAATGACACACCAAGTGGCACTAAACATCTTAACGAGGGATTGAGGGTAAACTTGGTTTTGCTACTGAAATCCAAAAAGTAGAGAAAATGGCATGAGAATCTCATAGTTCTTAATTCAAGCAGCTGAGATTTTACTGATACATTCTTGTTAACTCTACTTCAGTAGCTCTGTGTGTTTTATAAATATTAAAACTTCCCCGTGTCAGGCATTGCACTAACCTATCACTTCTAACTTGAGTCATTTGAAGTATAGTCACTGAGATTTCACTCCCTCCTTATTCAGTAAAGACTTATCTCTCGTTCTCATTCCTCTTTAAAGCTGAACATCTCACTAGATACCTAGCCTTTAGATGGCTAAGCTTAAAATAAAAGCACTGACTTGTTGAGAGACTGACCTCTCATAAAGACCTTGCAATCCAAATTAAAAAAAAAAAAAGTATCACATAACTTTCTTCAAGTCATCATCTTTCTGAGCTGTAGAAGATGATAGTTTAGAGTATACACGGCCAATACAGTGTTTTGTATTTTGAGTGCTTCCATTTTACTGTGTGAAGACTGAGAGAAGGGTGAGTTTCCATGGTTAAACCTGTTTAAAAAGGCAACTTCATTGGTCCTTACAACTTTATTTTTAATAATTCCTCACAGCGGCAATAAAACATGCTTTGTGTGTATGTGTCCTGGAAACTATATGTTCAGGAGTACTACTCTTCAAATACAGAGACCAATGCTTTGCATTATATATATATATAAAGTCTATCTCAATACTTTTCTCACTGTACAGAAGTCCATATCAAAAGGAAAAGAAAACAAACAAACATGATTACATGTAATGTTCATCCTTGTAAAATGCAGTATTCTTATTGGCAAAAAGGTCAACAAATAAATGAATGTGGTGCATGATTCCTGATTTCATATTTAAACTTCACATTTCTTACAAAATTGTTAACTGAAAGCTACTATCCAGTACCAAGACATTGGGGTTACTGATATTTACATGAAAAAGCCATCTAGAAATGGTTGGAATCGAAGAGGATTCTTATACAGCAGGGTTATATATCCTTGCTCTCTTCTTGTATTCTTACATAGGTATTTGATATTGGCTCCTGTGTCAAAGACAAGATGCTAGGCTAGATGGACCTTCAGTATTACCCTGTGGTCCTTTTCATGTTCTTAAGGATTTAAACCTTTTCTGTATCATAATTACTAGTCATGTTCAGTTCTGAAAAACCTAAAGAGTGAATGTAACTATTTTTCTTGTACAAGTTGCTGCTAACTGCAGACATTTCACAAGCCTTTGAAATGCTTATGTGTGAAGATTTAAAAAAGAGTATGACAACAGTAACAATAAAAAAACCCCTAAACTAATATCAAAACTCATGCTAAATAGAACTTCATTTATGCCAAAAATCCTAACTGCAGTTGATAAAGATAAATGTTAAACCAGTAGTTATAATACTACGTGTACTGACAACTGTACTTGCAATGTTACTTCGGCATTACAAAGAGACTTCACGTGTTTTAAAACAAAGTCATTTCAGAAAAGCGCTTTTGTCCAATTAACTGACAATTGTTCTAGAAATGTAGTTCTTCTCCCTCTGTGACCCTGAACTTTACAGGAACTGGTGTTAGATAAATAGAGAGAGAATGGATAAATGTTCTTTGTAATTATATACCAATAAATGAACTATGGCAGTTCAGTGTTAAGACACGAGGCTCTAGGGCATTTCTTTATTTGCTTAGTTGTTTAATATGAACATCTACTTGATAAATTCCCTGTGCATATGGACAGAACGTGTTCAAGGAGTTTCTGTGCAGCAGACTCATTCAATATTTAAATTGTTTATGAAACAAAGGAGCAGATTCAATATAAATATTTTAATTATAGAACACATAAAGATGTATAATGAAGTGGCATTGCAAACATGGAACTCATCCAAATACCATAACATTTTATTTGCTCTGGTGTTAATAATCAAAGTTATAAGAAGTATTTCTTGTATTTTTGTTTCTTTGTTGTATAGAAGTGACTCTGCAAAAAAGATAGGTCCGAAAGCTTTAACTGTTGTGATGGCATTTTGATTCTTCAGTTATAGCTTTGACATCTAAAGGTTCTTAATTTTTCAAATGAAACACATTAAACAGAAGGCCAGATGTTCTCAGTGATGTCATTTACAATCAATGAAGATAGATAAAGAATCAAGACGATGATTCAGCCCATTAAATTACTCTCTTTAGTTTTCCAATAAAATAAGTGTAAAGTGACCATGCTCCCAATTTTGGTAGTTCAGTAAGGCACATCAAGTTCAATAGGATACATCTATATTCTTTTTGTGTGCTTGTGTTTAAGCACACATGACAGCGCATTTTTAAAAGGCAAATTACGTTTTTCTTATCTGTTGATATACCAGAAAAACTCAGAGAGATCAAAGATCCATGAAATACATACAGATTTAGTGTGTGTCAATTTCTAATGCCCTTCGACTTTTATATTTTTGCAACTCTGTTCCTTATGCAGGGATAATGACTTTTTAGTGAAGACACAGCTTCATGATAAGCATCTTAAAATAATGAATTGCTATTTGTCCTTAGTAAGATGAAAAATTTTAAGTTATCTTCTTCAATCTAGAACATAAAATATGTTCTTGCCTTAGAAGCTAACTGTAACAGTAGCAAAAAATTATTTGCTCAGATAGATTTTAGTTGTGAAATATAAATTTGTAACAGCCAAATCACTACAAAGAAAAAAATAAAGGACTGTACAATAAACCAATGCAAATAGAAATGTTGGAAATTTAAATCAATTGGACGTCTAAATGGGACCTTTTGCCCCGACATGCATTTGATAGGATAAATCCACGGGTTCTGAGGGACTTTGCTAACCACTGCAAGACTATCTGTTGTCTTTGAAAGATAAAAGTATCCTGCTGACTTGAAAAATTAAAATGTCATAATCATCTCCAAAAGTGGCAAGAAGGAGAATCTAGGGAAGATGATCAGCCTCATTTCAGTACCTGGTCATCCTTTAGTCATTAATATCAGATCTGATACTGCTTAGCAACATTTCCAAGAACCTGAGCATCAAGACAGAATCCATCAGCAGAAAACATTAAAATGGTAGGACTGTAGAGAGAGATATTAAGATTTCTGTTTAAACAGTGTTTAAACAGTTTTCATCAGTTAAGAAATAGATAATTCTTCAATGGCTGGAAAGAAGAGGATTTCCCGAAGAGCAAATTTAAAGAACAGTTAGACAGTAGAAGAAACAGGAACAAACACAGTAATGGAAACAAACAAACAAACAAAAAGGATATGTTTCAATAAAAACAGATTTAGCAAAGTTGAAGGCAGCTAGCCAGGAAAAGAAAGGATGAAGTGCTTGAGATTAGAAAGTAATCAGTAAACAAACAATTACTTTGGACAGAATAATATAGGGTATAAGATTTACTTCTGAGAAGAAAGATGATATCATTGACCAAATCAAACTCAATATGTTCAGTATGACAAAGAATTCAGCAATGATAAAAAGAATTGAAATAGAAAAAGATGTAAAATAAAGTGTGAGTTTTTAAGACTGCAAAGTGTAAAATATATTTTCAGTTTGAGGAGAAAGACTTATTGGTAACAAGTGAGTGGTAAAGACAGAGGCAGCTGATTACAAAAAATACCTGCAGCTGAATCAGTGGAAGAAAATTCTAGAAGGCAAATAAAAGATGAGTTAAAGAAGAAAAGATAGTCACAATGTTTATTGTGTATTTAGAAAGACAAGTATCTGTGGAAAAGGGGAGGCAAAGGAAATATGAGTCTGACAAACAAAAAAGGAAGAAAAAATGGCTGGAACAAGTGACAGAATTTTGTTAATTTAGAGAAGCAGGAATTATGAGGGAAAAAGATGACACAGAACAATAAGAAAAAATACAGCTTATTTTTATAATTTCTAACAGACATCATTTACAGCATATGATTTTATTTAAAAGAGATTGTCATAATTGTTCAAAATGGAAAAGACTAGCTGGAGGAGTATCTGTTTAAGACAGATGCAAGATGATATATGCAGTTCACAATTGAATCATATCCACATATGGGCACAGTACTTTCCAACTCCATTCTCAGTATTACCAAGAGCTTCTGATAAGGAATTCATGTTTTGAATAATGTTGAAATGGAACTTAAAAAAAAAAAACCAAACAAAAACCAAACCCAAACAGAACTAATGAACTCATAAAATAAGTAATTGAAAATATTATTAATTTAATATACAGGATTTTTTTTTTTTTGTAAAGTGACTTCAGTGTATAAACACATGCTAGAGATCTATACCTCCTGCTTAGTACAAAATGTTGCTTACGTCAACACAAATTCTACCTAACAAAAAGAAGATGTGAATACCCTTATACAGGAAATTTGACTTAATCTCTTAGTGTTCATACAACCTGCAAAAGCTGAATGACTCTGAGTATAGTGTGTGTATTGGGACTTTGCTCAAAGTCAACGACTAGGCTTGAGTTACCATGCACATATCTCTGGACTCTCTTGTTTTGAGTTTGTTTTTTCTCTAGACACAAGTTTCACAGAGGATGTACAGCTCCACCTTCATTTTGCACAAACAGTATTTTTCATCATTTAGTTTTATTTTAATGTAGAGGGTAGATTGTGAATAAAATTGTTCATGTATAGAATTGGAAACAGCATTCAAGGCAAGGAATTTCACTATATCTGTGTAGTACAGTACTAGGTCAACATAGGGTTAAATGCAATGTTATTATTATTAGTTTGCTGCTCCTTCTTGAGGATGTTGAGCCCTACAATTAAACTTGACAATACAGATAAAACAATAATAACTTTAAAAATTCATTGACTTGAAATGAACTATCATAGTTGTATGAGTTGAGAATGTGTTTCCTCTTCTCCCAAGTAATGCTGGTGCTAGGTAACTGTCACAGTCTTCTATGTCCAATTTCTGTTTTCAAAAATACCATCTGCGTTGTCATTGCACGCACCACATTTGGCATCTTTCTCTGCTTTCTGCTTAGGAGTCAGTGAGCTGAAAGGATCTCAAACAGGTGAAACAAAGAATTCAAGGACAAAGATTAAAAAAGCAAGGTAGACTAAAGGTGTTTGTGTGGGAAGGCAAGAATCTACTTTATATTGAATAGAGTTGGAGTTGTAGAGACTTTTCCCAGTAACACCACAAGTGCCGCACAGATGCTGTTAGGCAGCAAGGTGAATACAATAAAGCCAAGTCGCAATGGTAATGGCTGCATCACTCTAATAAATCCTAGAGACCTTCAGACTTACACTCTGATAACGATGTTACAGCTACTGTTATGGCTTATTTATTTAACCAAGAGCGAAGTTGTTGACACACAGTTTCGTTTTCAAGAAAGGCCTGACAAGGCAGATGGCACTAATGGCATGGGACAAATGAACTTCTTTGCTAGCCAGCCAATACATAATAAAGCACAGCTCAGGAGGACAGAGTGTGTGCTCTTAAGAGGAAACATAAACCAGTGAAACGAAATACTTACTGAGCATTAATAAACCCATTAGTGACCATTAATAAAGTAAAAACGCTCACTCTTTTACAGCCCCAGGAATCAGCAGCTCCAGACTCCATGAACTATTTAGTGGGGCTGGAAGAATGATTTGAGAGGGACAGCTGGGAAAAGAATAAATCAGTATGTACGTTTTAGTTAATGGGTAGGGACTGAATATAGCTATGGGCTGAATCAGCTGAAGTGAAGGTTGGAATGAGTCTATGAGGAAATTAATAAGTCTGCATACAGAGTGGGGTTTCAATCGCATGCAGTAAATAACGCCTAGGGACACACACCGAACAATGAGGATGAAACAAATCATGGAATAGTTGCAGTGTCCTGTCACTGTCCTTCCTGCCTGAATGAGGTGGGGGTGAAGTAGGCAAAATAGTCTCTAATTAAATACCATATCAGAATGAGACAATATCAAGGTTGTGTGGGTTTTTCTTTGACCTTCCCACTCCGGCCTATTTCTCTTCCCAATCCTAATTAGATTTCCTCCATGTTAGACTTGCTGATTTCTCTCTTTTATTTCTTCTTGCCTCTTCTCTGTGCTATTCAACTCTCTTCCTAGAGTTTGTCTTTCCTACCCTCTAGCTCAGATACACCTTCTTTCCAAATCCAGCTGCATGGTGTGCTAATGGACTGTGTCTACGTGTATTTCCTGATTATTTCTCCAACATCTTATCTGCTCTGTGTTCAAGAGAGGGTCGTACAAGAAATTGCACAGAACAGATCTCGTTCATTCAGTGAATGAATTCTGTTCCCACTGCACACCAAACTTTCGTAATTCCTGTAGCAGAAAATAGGACAGTAATGATTTTACAAACACTTTTTTTTTTTTTTACAAACTCAGTTTTTTTCTTGTACTCTTAAAGTGTTGATTAAGTTCCAATATATTAGGAAACAATGTCTTGGCAGGGTTGCATTGTTTCTCCAATATGCCAATAATGACTATTCTGCTTCAAAAAGGGAATGTAAGAGATAAATCCAGGACAAATCTGGGTTCACAGAGAAGTTTTCAATAATGAAACCTTGAAAAATAAGTCAGGACAGATCCAGAGAACCAGACTAGTTTTCTGGGTTTTGTTTATTTTCTGAATTTAGATTCTACATAGAATTTCCAAATTTTTGTGTGACAAGAAACAAAGTATGACATGAAAATATGTCTTTATTTAAAAAAAACCCAAAACCAAAACCACCGGATGTGGTGATGGCTGTTTCTTTTTCTGAGAGTCAAAATAAATTGTAAAAGAGTTCTTTAGAAGACATTTTTTAAAATCTTCAAATTCTTTGTATAGATGTTGCAGTGTTCTTTTATTTTGAACGGTAACCAAAAAATATTTTTAGAAACAAGTGTATGGTTTCCAACTCTTAAAATTTCACTGAATTGTCACTGGTTTGGTTGAGGCAGGGCCAAACCACGGGATAAATTATCTTCCCAATCAGCCCCTCCTCTGGAGGAAAGGGTTAGGGAGAGAGATAAAAGGAAAAGATAAAGTGAGCAAGGCCTCAGTTGAGTTCTGGAAACTAAAACTATTTTAATAATAACAAAGCTAATATTATACAAACGGCAAACAACAACAAGATATTAACAAACATAGGCAAGGTTTGGGGATCCGGTGCAGTGACGATTAAACTGCAGGAATCTACCAGGCACGCAGCCACGGGCAGGGACCGGAGCTGGGGTTGGCTCCCACCAGGCCAGGTAGCAGCGACAGTGGAGCGACAGTGACAGTCACGGGACAGAGGCAGCTCTGGAGTGAAAATCAGCAGTCAGCAAACGACAAGCGGCCAGGAGCAAGGGATACCGGCCGGCAGACAGGAGCCCTCGTGGAGCAGCAGTCAGCAGCAGCCCGCGGACCACCAGTCCCCCCGTAAACAGCCCTCACGGCCCACACAACAGGCGACAGCT
>NW_010398853.1:17599-17812 GCF_000710305.1 Buceros rhinoceros silvestris
GAAGAGGCGCTCCCAAGGTTTATTCCTGTATGCAACTCTTAAGGAAACAACGTCCCACCTTAAAGTTCTACAGCCAGTCAGATGCAGTGAGTGCAGGGGGAAGGAATACTGTAATTGGCTTGCTTCTGTGTCGATCAAAACAAACCAAGACACTCAATTTAATTATTTAAATTATTTAAATATTTTATGTACATGTTTTTTCATTATGTTCTC
>NW_010398854.1:0-10880 GCF_000710305.1 Buceros rhinoceros silvestris
CCTCTTTCTCTCTTGAGTTTTTTTTTCCCCCCTTTCTTTCTCTTAGGTTGTAACTATATGCATATATATTCACAGAGTATAGTTACGTATGAATTTATTGTTTATTAAAAGTTTGTTTCAGTTATCCGAGCAGACCGAGGTGTGGATTTCTTCCTTTCCCTATAAAATCCCTTTCTGTCTCTACCAGGAAAGAGGGATTTCGTTAAGGTAAATACAGGAGTGGGTACCTTGGCCCCTCGACCCATAACAATCCTTTAGTTTCAATGAAGAATGGCCACTGAGCTGTTCCATGGGGACAGAATAAATTAAATTCAGTACATGTCTGATGCTCCTTAGAGTCCCTGAGGCTCCAGTGAGGTAAGGTAGAGGAAGGGTCCACACTGCCCCAGAGCCATACAGAGTTCTTTTCTAGTCCATCTACCCACACCTGCTCCAGGCATGCATAAGTGGTAGCCGGACAGAATATACCATCTTCTTGTTCAATACTTCCCGTGATGAAATTTTTGTTGCCAAAACCACAGTGACATTGGTGGTAAAGACTGTTTGTACCCTTCAGGCTGTTTTTTATATGCACCCAGCAATGGTTAAAAATTAGTCATAAGCAAACATAGTTCTGTTTGTATTTCTATGTATGGTTTTTAATATCTTAATTTTTTTCTTTAGAATAAAATTTCACAGCTTTCAAATGAATTCTTCAGGTATGTCACTAGTGGGATCCCAGCTGGAACAGATTTTGAGGCTCAAATATTGCTGCCTAGATTCGGACTGCCTAATTCTTAATATTTATGTAAAGAAGCTAATGGTTAAGATAGACATTAAATTAAATCCTCAATTCAAAGATAACCCATATCATCCTTACATGCGACTTGTTTCATTGTAATGATTGTTGCCTTTGATTGCAAAGAAATTGCCTCTACTTCAGTTTCAAAACTGTTCTCATAATCTTCTAGTAGAAATTTAATGAATCATGCAAATTTCATAGAAATATTCTGTTGTCTTGCCCTGCATATCATTGCCTTCAGGTAGGGTGGAAAGAATCTCATTTTCATTGTGAAGTATTGAACATTTTACTGGCAATATGTCCTTCTGTTAGCAATGTAGAAGTTCTCTATTATTAACAAATATGCAGTTTTAGTTTTTTTCTAATTCACCTGAGCAGAACGCAAATACAGAATACCATCTGCAGGCTTTCATATCCTAATTTTTGCTGTAGTGCTATGACAGACATTAAAGCAAGAGTACAAAAAGAAAAAAAAACTTTTCCAGCACCATTTGATTCATGCCATATATACACTTCTTTTCCTCATTCAACAGAATTCCCTCAACCGTTTTGTCTTCCTAAGTAGATAAGAGAGAATAAAGTGAGAATTTTTTCTTTTTTCCTTTGAGCTAGAAGCTTACAATTATTTGGCATAATGCCCTTTTTATGAATTACAAGATCATTCATAACTTAGTGCTTACTTACCTTCAAGATTCAGAGCCAAATCCAATGCCATAATCTGGGGGTGAAAATGTTTGGCTATACCTAATAGTCATTAGACTGAACCAGGGACTGTTCCCAGGCTCAGAACCTCAACCATCTACAGCATGAGTTGTTAGAAAAGTCCCAGGGATGCTTTTGGCAGGAGTCAACTGTCACTTACCTGGCAACACCAAGGTATGGTCTGGGAAGTAACTTGAGCCAAGGACTATCTTAATAGGTGCTCTGGGTGCAGCCACCTTGTCTTGGAATAGAAGTGTTTAATTGTACAGACATGGACTATTCCTTGACAGGCTTTGGTGTAAGAGAAAAATCCTAGATGGGTTTCATTTTCAAGTACCTTCTCTGAGTTGTTAAGTGGTTTTCAACATCCTGAAATTCTCAAACACATCACTGTAAGCATCATTACTCTGGGAGCTTAACTGAGAATTTGTCATTTGAAGTACACAAAAAAAGTGGCATAATTTTTTTCTGAGATTTTTTCTTTTTTAACAGAACAATGAATTCAACTGCATGGGATTGTATGCAAAAAAAAAAAACAAAAACCAAAACAACGAAAAAAACCAAAAAACCTCTCACTGAATTTGTTGCAAGACTTGGGGAAAAAAATTACAAGATCATAGCAGTGGAAACAAACTGCACTTCTTCAAGAGAAAAAATAAATAACTGTTCCTTTACATTGCACCATTGAGTAAAGTCTTCATATAAACCAAATGAATCTGAATTTATATCTCTTCTATCATGAGAGGTCTGCTCAGGTGGGGAGGGGAGAATAAGGCTGGCTGCCTGCATAAATTTAAAAAATCGTTTTGACTGTGGACCATTTTAGCAACCACAGTCACCAGAGCATAGATATGACCGTTCTGTCTGCACGCCATGACAAGTGAAAAAGCTGAGAGAGAAGCTGCTTTGTCAAGAATCTACCACCTGGAGATTTTCTCTCCTTGGGGATCTCTCTTCAGGCAGAGAGATGGCCACTGCATCTTGTACACGTCTTGTGAGGAGCACCTGGCAGCAAAATCTGCTCTCTCTTTCTTCTGTGCTCATTGTGACAGTTGTAATTCTTAAATATTTCATGTGTCATGTTTTGGGCAACATGAAAAAGAGCTGACCCATTGCAGCCTTAAGAGGTTCTCCCAGCTCACCTAATCCTCAATGTTTGATAACAGCATGTGAATTTGATTATAGACTTGCTTAGCAAATGTCAGCTATTTGCCAAAATAAAGTAGTCCTACATCTCTAGCAGTTAACATTTTGTCAGCTGAATCAAAAAAAAAAAAAAAAAAAAAAAAAAAAAAAAAAAAAAAAAAAAATTACAGCACAACCTATTTCATTCTTTCTTACCCTGAGCCATTTCTATTCTTGGCATGTCTGCAGCACCTGTAAAAGTGTATGACACTTTCTTTATACTTAAAAATTTTGTTCAGTTCTGTTTTTTCTTTAAATTAACTGAAGTTGCAGCTCAGCACATAGTGACCACTACACTATTTGCAGCTTTTTTCGTGGTTTTGTTTGATAGCATAATAGCTACTTTCGACCACAAGATGGCAAGGTTGCTTCACTTTTCTGTGATGAGAAGCCTATTTTAGGAAAAAGAAACGGGAAGGGGTGCAGAACTGTAGAAACAGGATCAAAGGCTGAAATACACGTAAATCCTCCTGTTACACCTGGATTTCCAGTCTCGTGAGTGAGAAAAAAAATTGCTGGCTTTCTTATATGATGACATTTATTTTACTGACAAGAGTTTGTGATTTTTTGTACGTTTATTGCTTTACCATATTCTAAATTTTCACACAAATGCAATCAGTTGTTAGAATAGAAATGCTAAGCCAATAATTACAGATTCTTTGGAGCTGTAAAAGTATGTAAAATTCTGCCCCAAATATATTGCTTTTCACCAACCAGAGTTTCTTTGATTTGCAGAAAAAAGGTAATCTGTTGATTGTAAAATTGATGACAGAAGGGTGGAGGCTTTTCTGCTCTGGAATTTTGCAAAAAATATTCAGATTTTTGCAAAGGAGGGAGGACGACAACTCCTCTATCCTTCTTCTGTTTCCTGTTACATAGCTATATTTTTCTGGAATATAAAATAGTATCACTTTTGAATCTAACAATTTTTGTATACAAAATAAAATCATTAATAATGACATTATTAATTAAAACAAACTTTTAAAGGACTTTGAAAATCCTTTCACTGTGAGATCACTAAGAAACCACTAAACAAATTCCAAAATATATTTTTCTGTTATAAGATTTTCAATTTGACTAGCAACTGGCACAATGTTTCTTAAATTCTGTATAGGTAGCACTCACCAAAGAGTTTATTTTAAATTCTCACCTCCTATGTCACAGTTATGGGGACTATTTATTCTGTTGCACTTCACTCTAATTTAATTCTTTATTTAAAAAATATATTCTCTCATATGTTGTCTATACCACTCACTGATTATCTATTTTTATTTCCAAAAATCCACAGCCATAGGAAAGTGTACTGAAATTCTTTCTTCCAAAAGACTTTTTAATTCTGTGTGGTTTCCTTTGGGGATGCCATGAATACCCCACTTCTGCAGCTGATGCAGTTAAATATCTCCCCACCACACACACACTGCTTTTCAGAACATTCATTAAAGCAAGGCTTAGACCACTGACTTCCATTCGCAAAATATAATTTAATATTCATCAGCCTGTTCACCAATCAATCAAACCCATGAGCAGCCAGTTCTGCTGCCACTAGAGGTCAGGCAGTGTGTTCACCGCCTCCTTCTTCACAGACTGATCCACACTCACTACCGCACACTGCAAACACTTTGTATAAGGTGTCCATTGATCTCATGAAACATTTAGACAGACAAAAAAAGATTCCCCTTCAGTGTAGCTAACTCAAGGCTATTATGTAGGATGACATTAATTTAAAAATCTGCAGCATTGCAATAGAAATTATGGGAGTTAATGGCAGCATGGTAGGAAAAGTTTAAAAAAATACCTTGTAGCAGGAAAACAACTTTCTTCCTGTTTTTTCCCTGTACACCTGCTGAAGCATGTTCCAGGTACCTGTTGTGTCTTGGTTCTGTTACATTACAAGACTCATGTAAACTAGAAAGTGTTAAACTGGCTTTTAGAACAGATGTTATAAAAAAAATGCCTGAAGTTAGATACCACCCCTGTAAAAGAAAAAATAAAGAATATTTATACTTTCCAGACTTACTAACGTGTGTTTGGTTTCTTCACCATTTAAAAGAAAACATTTAGTAAATTCCTTCTCATCAAGGAGATATTTGCCTCGAACTTCCTGATAAATAGCTTGAAACAAAACTTCTTGAAGATCATTCAAAAATTCTCACTTCTTTCAGTGATATGCCCCTGGAGCTCAGTACAGAAATCTGTGCTCCTCCTCAAGGCTTTTAATTTAATACTGTGTTTGTCTACAGCTGTTAACCCTGCATCCTTGAGAAAGAAGTCTTGCTCAAATGAGTAATTTTTTTTCTGCTCTGCTATGATTATTTACAAATCACCTGCTGTAAGTAAAATTGGTTGAACTCAGACTAGTGGGCTCCGATTTCATAGAATTGTAGAATTATAGAATTTTAGATAGGAAGAGACCTTCAAAGGTCATCTAACCCAAAACCTCCCTGCAGTGCACAGGAACATCATAAACTAGAGCCCAGAGCCACGTTCACCTTGACCTTGAACGTGTCCAGGGATAGGACATCTACCACCTCTCTGGGCAACCTGTTTCAGTGTTTCACCACCCTCACCATACGAAATTTCTTCCTTATATCTACTGCAAATCTCCAGTGTCAGTTTAAAACCAGCACCCCTTGTCCTGTTCCAACAGGCCTGGCTAAAATGATTGTCCTCATCCTTATAAGCCTCCTTTAAGTACTGAAAGGCTGCAATAAGGTCCCACTGGATCCTTCTCCAAGCTCAACAACCCCAACTCTCTCAGCCTGTCCTCACAGCAGAGGTGTTCCATCCCTCTGATCATTTTTGTGGCCATTCTCTGGACTCTCTCCAAGAAGTTCAAGTCCTTCTTCTGCTAAGGACCCAAGAGCTGGATGCAGTATTCCAGGTGAGGTCTCAACACAGCAAAGTAGAGCAGCAGGATCAGCTCCCTCGACCTGCTGGCCACAATCATTTCAATCATTCACAAATTATTTCAATCACTCATGTTTCAATTGAAATCAATGTGTGGCATCAGGGGACAGATCGACAGGAATGCATTTTAATGATGGAGTCTAAAATCTGGTCTTCAGACCTGACCTGTTTTTCTTACTTCTTAGGAGGTAACTTCTACACTGGTCTCTCCCACTATTTCAGCTTGTGAACTTTTTTGAGTTTTCCCTGCTTTTGCCATAGTTCCTCTCACAAAAATGCCTGGAATGCCCTTCAAGAGTTTCGTGCTCATAACCAGGTAACTAACTGCAAATCAAGAACATATCTTACTATCTTGAGACGCAGAACTGCTCTTTAAAGGCAGCAGGGATTTCCCTTCATAGTGAAAACAAGCTTTAAAAGACCTGCACTTGTGACTAACAGTCTGCCTTTTCCATTTCTGTCCTGACAGACATTATCCTCAATTTCCAGAAAGTGTTCTTGACAGTGTAGTTGCTGTGATATTTCAGTCTCATTCAAGAGTCTGTCTGTGGACATGCTTATGTTTTCAGTTAAAAATATTACTCAGTTGCCTATTCAATTTATCATCACCAGAATACTGAACTGTTATAACTCCCCAAACGGTTTTTTGTTCCCTGAAAAAGGGAGTGCTCTGGGATACCAGTGTAGTCGTTCTTCCCATGATTAGCGTGGGAAGTTACAATTTTCATCAGAATAAATGTTTCCTACACTCATCATGCTAGATCTCTCATATAAGCTGTAAATCTGACCAAATTTCAGTAACTCTCACAGCTATTACTGGGCTCACAATTGTCTGAAATCCTCCACTCCAATAAACAATTGTTCTTTACATTTACCTGTTTCTATCACAAGTTTTTATTTTACTATTTCTATCAATTTTTTCAACTAAGACTTGTAAAGAAAAAAAAAGGCATGCAAGAAGTATTAGTAACGGGAATTTTGCCTGTACTCTGTATGACATGGAAAGAAGAGAGAGTTGTCTATTTCTTGGGGCTCCTCTGAAATGATCTGACTTCACCAGATCTCTGTAAAAATTCTGGTGAGCTACCTCAGAGTTTGAATGAAAAAAAAACCCTTGCTGTTTTTGTCCTACTGCTTCTCATATGAGTGCTCTCTGCACCCTTTTTTTGCCAGTATGTGTTGTCCATTCTTTTCATACTGGAAATGCAATGTTTGCATTTATGCCTTCCCACTTTAAGATACCACCTGAGGATGATAGACCTCTTCAGCTGTAGTGTGATTAAAAGCTAAGATCTTCTTTGGATGTGAAGGATTTTCAGATAGGCAAGTACCTCAATTCAAATATAGCGGATCAGAGAAAACAGCTGTAATGCCAAATTACAACCCCACAGTTTAATTTGGGCTTGTTTATTCAAATTGAAGCAACCAGGTCATAGTGAATCTGCAGCTGGCTACTATAGAGAATTACTTTTTCCGTGATAAAATTAAGTGCCTACTTTAGTTTATAATAAACTCTTAAGATTTTCATACAGTAGCTTTCCCCCCCTTATTTGAATGCAGTAATAATAATCAGAATTCTTTAAACCTCTTCATTTGTAATGCATGATGTCAATATAAACAAGCAGCTCTACTGGAAACGCCCACATGTCCACAAAGAACAACATAAAATTTTAAAAAGCAAGTGGAATTAATCACAGTTATGATTCCAATATGAATTTTCTGATTGCGTCAACAACCACAAGCACAAAAATCAGAGGTAGTTGCTTCTAGAGGAACTTTTTACTTTGGGAGTTGCAATGGAATCCCATGTCAACAGATGGCACTGGAGAATTAGCTGTGAGAGAAAAGCGATCCTCAGAGCAAGAGTCTAAAGATTTGAGGTTTAAAATTTTACTCTTTTAAGATTTTCCTTAGGGTAAAGTGCCATAGCTGAAAGTCACTCCCTTTGCCTTATATCATAAATCCTTGTGATACTGGATACTGGGTCTGTTCCATCACTTGTGTGTCACTGATGCAGTTTCATGATCTTTTTTCCACAGGCAAAATTCAGGCAGGTTGTGAAGCGAACTTTGTTTTGTCACATTTTTATCTATTGAAGTGTGCTGTTTAGGAAAAGAAGACATTTCCTTTAAAATAAAAAAAAAGTGTTTGAAGAGGAAGGAAGGGAAACCAAGAAGAAGTATTTCTGGAGAGACTGGCTATTATTGCAGAAAGCCACACAAGAGTCAAAGGGAGACATTTAGGGAATCTGGCTGGGGAACCTGCTTAACCAGCTGAAAGAGAGGCTGATTTCCTTGGAGATACTTGCCTGAGATGCTGAGCATTTGTTATTTTTTTTCGAGCACCCTCAAGTCCAGGCCTTAGCCTGGACTTCATGAAACATCCAGGTCCTCTGGGCCATTTGAGTCTCACACATACTTGCACCTCTAGGAACTCAGAGGGCATAAGCAAACAAAACTAAAATATAGGAAGACACCCCAAGTAAGACACCACCTTTCTTTGGGTAGCTATTCAGGCAGCAGTGTTGATGCAAACTGCTGAAGGCAAATGCTTTGGGCCAGATTATTCTGGCCAAATGTATCTAAATTGTTGATAGCAAAACTAGATGTTCTGCCCCATTCCGTCCTCTCCAGAATGTTATCAGGGTTTCTTCCTTTCTCTCTGGCTCATTGCGTTCAGCAGTTTTCCCTCACACTCACACGGTTTCTCTGATTCTCCATGCTTAAATTTTAATATCTGGTACTTGAGACCAGTGCTATGTAGTTTGCTAGAGCATACTTTTTTATTTGATTCTTTATGAATATTGAACATGCATGTGGAAATCCCATTCCATGCATATTTCCCAGCTTACAGCAAACTTCTGATTTTTTTTAACTTTTTTTTTTTTCATTTTTGTAATGTCCTGTAGCAAACTGAGGAAAAATGTTGGAAGAGATTCAAGTTTTACACGTTTGGTAGTAAAAAATATTGCCCAGTCAAAATTCTTAGACAAGAAAGGATAAAAGGGCATTTAGTTAACAGTATCAGAATAAGAGCGAAAGAAGACTAGGAATTTATTATGGCAACTGCAATAATCAAAACATTACATGTATAAGTAATAGATTTAAAAAATATTTTGTTTATACAGCATTTGGTCCTGACACTTGTCTCATACAAGTGACACTGCATATAAAAACAGAGATAATTCTTAATTAGTAAAGTATCCATGTATTTAAGTTACTTAAACTTTCCTGGGAGAGATTGAATACTTCATCTGTTCAGGTGGTTGGGATTCTTTTGGTGTCTAATGGTGCCAAAAGTATTTGTTTTAAATTGTTGTATTTTTGAATTGTATTAAAGTGGATACTGCCGAGACTTCTAGTGAGGTGAGACATTAAAATACAATGGCATTTTTGTTTAGGTGAAATGGAGTGATCTCGATGTATAATAAGCTGTGATGATAATGTTTCAAACGATGTAATTTCTTTTAAAAAGTTTTTTTGATGTTCTATAACTGCAAAACAAGAAAATATGTCTGCGTTATTAAAGGAACTTTTAAAGCTGTGTTTGTCATTTTAACTATTTAATTCTACTTTCCTTTGCAATATTTTATTTTGCTTAACATGTGATGTTCCGTATTTGCTAGTATCTCAAGACAGATCCTAGATCATGGTTTAGGGTACATCACTTTATAGGTGTAATTACTAAGGGACTTCCTAAAAGCTTCTTTGTTTAAATTTAGACATCTATTTTTCAGCAGTTTTCTGAAAAGCTGCATATTAATATATTCTAGTGTAGACATCCTTGGAAGTATTGACTCCATAGAAAATTTCAAGACTCCTTCCAATAAGATCTTTCTACTGAAAGAGAAAATATTGGGCAGTGAAAGGGCATAATTAGTCATATGTTTAGCCAAAGATGCCATTTACAGATCAAATTTATCCCTCTATTTGAAAGATTAGGCTATTAAGTTCACTGAATTGGAAAATTAAGAATTATGAGCCAAATATTCATTTAATATAAATTAAAATAATCTTGATGATTTTCACGGATTTATGCTGCATGATGTAGAACCTCCCACAACATGAAACTCAGTCATTCGTGAATTCAGGCAATTAAGTCTTATAATAATCTCTAATTTACAACAGCTGAAAATTTGAATCTTCTCCTCATCTTGAACCCATTAATAAAAAATACATCATTCTTGAACCCCACTGTATGTTTTCTGTATGATAACATATAAGTTACATAATCCTATTTCCCCTTCCCCAAAGTTGGGTGTTTTACAGGTTATTAATTTGATGTTATTCCTCTACTAACATTTGCAAAATAATTTTACTGACATTTATTAATATTTGGCTGCACAAGGTGCAGGGCTTTCTTGTCTAGACTATGTTTTTGCCAAGAAAGGTTGGACCAGATGACCCTTGAGGTCCCTTCCAACCTAGTATTCTATGATCCTATGATTATTAGTCTGAAGGAGGGCTGCTCAATAGTCTTGTCTATTGCTAGCCTCTCTGAAAATGTTAATCTCTTTTAAAATAATTGTCACAAGTTCTACTGCTGTCAGAACAGTATGGAGTTTGTGGCACTGTTCTGCAGAGCAGAATGTAAATGTGAGAAAATTTATCAAAAATCCACTTGACAGGACTATATTTCTACATCGGACCCTTCCATCCAGTATATTGATTTCCAACACTTACCCTTCCCATTTGGTCACATCTACTATATTTCAAAATATTCATCTGTAGAGTGTTGACAAAAGCCATATGAAATTCTGAAAAGAACTATTTCAGTGTATTTTGGTTTTCTGGTCCACAGTAGAGCTTGGAGAAAGTGTAATATCTTCTGCAAAAATTTTTCTATCAGTTAACCCTACCTCAGTTTTTTACATGGATTTATTTTTGTATTTAATGGAAGTTGCTGAAAATGTCAATCGGTTTTCATTGTGTGTGTTTTATATTAAAGTTGGACTAATCTAATTGCACCATATTTGACATGATCTTGCTTTTCTTCTGCTTGGCATTTTCCAAGCATCCAGGAATGTTAGCCAGAAAAAAATCGGTCTTCTTGCTCCCCAGGAAAATCTGACAGCATAATTGTTTTTTCATTTAGTCAGAATCATAGAATCGTTTATGTTGGAAAAGACCTGTAAGATCATCAAGCCCAACCCCAAAATTAACACTACCAAGTCCACCACTCAGATGAAGGCTTTAAAACCACAGTGAGTGTCTAACCGCCAGGAAAGATGACTGAGATGACTGGCTCAATGCCAGTCAGAGAAGTAAAATAAATACACTATTTTTCTAGGATTTGATTCCAAGTT
>NW_010398854.1:11018-18507 GCF_000710305.1 Buceros rhinoceros silvestris
AGGAGCTTTATTCTCCAAACCTCATTTTCTTAAATATCTGGTTCATAAGTACTCTACCCTCCAGAGTAAATAATGTTCAGGACTCATCACTTTGTTTTGCAGGTGGAATAATCCACATTTTGGATTTATAACTTAGCAAAATTGCACAGATCTGTTTTTTTGTTTGGTGAAAAGCAAACTAAATTCAGACTGGCTTGGGTCTACATTCCAAACAACAATGTGTAGGTGGCCTTATGAGGGACTTTGACTCAGTGGAAAATATGGACCATTCATAGCACTTTTTTAAAAAAAAGGCAGATTAAGGTTTTTTCTGTTTTTAATTAGCCTCCCACAAAGTTTACTATTCCTGTCATATTTCAGAGCAAAGGTTCTCATTTTAATGTGTTTTAATTGCTATTCTCCTTTCTGTAAACCATTGCTCTGAGGGAACCCTTTGTCCTGTCCCACTTGGTGTGTTGTGAGGGAGGTGAATCTTTGTGATCCCCGGAAAGCTGTACTGATTACAGGACTGGCCTCTGCTTGGCAGAACCACAAAGTCGGCAGAGTCACAACAATGACTCAGAGAACAATATAACACAAGTTTATCTAAACAAATGGGCTGGATAACACTGGCTAAACCCAATAGCAAATGATTTTAACAGCGATGGTTTGGCATTGGCATGAACTAGGACACTGGTGTAGGAAAGCAGAGAAGGTAGGAGAAGAAAGAAAAGAAAACAGGAGAAAAAATAAGGGGATAGAGAAAGTCCACTGCCGCTCTCGGGTTCCTCTGGTGCTGGGGATCATGTGTACACCCATCTCAGACCTGCTGGGGTCTCACCTTTTATAGGGCTCAGTTCCTCAGCTGAGCATGCGCAGTTGCTCCTTCTGGACGATTTCAGAAATGGGCCTGGGGTTCCAGGACATGCGCAGTTGAATGGGGCTGCGATCTCTGATGGGTTTTCCCCCCTCCACTGCCCTAAGTGCAAAGTGACCCCTGATGCCTGTACATGTGCAGTGACAAGCCTGCGAACTCGGGAGGGGGGATCACCTAGCAACAGGTTCTACCCCTCCTTCAAGGCAGGGGAACCGGCACCTTGGAGACGAGAGCTGGCATGGGGCAGGGGCTGCTCCTTACAGCCAGGAAGTCCAAGTTAGCATGACAAAGCAGCATGTGTTAGAAAACAATTGTCATCATGTCTAATGCTGGCATTTAGCAGTCCATCACACCCTTTTTGAGAGGACTTGTGTATTGCTTTTAGAATCAACTTTTAGAAGTCGATGTAGTCAACAGAGATGGCTACTCTTGTGGAAGCCTCTGCAGCTACTTTGCTCTTTCAGTAATGGCAGGAGGGAACTACATAATCAGTGCAACAATAAATTGGATCCTATGAATATTAGTTTCAAAATTTACTACACCCGTGAGCAGGAATTTCAGTCTAGAAATAAATGGGAAGTAGTAACACTGCCTTCTTGAATACTTCTCTTTCCTTTATAGCTGCAGCAACAGAGAGAGTTTTGTTTATCTGCAAAGCTAAACTTCATTTAAAAACACACATATGTATGTTTTGTCTGGTGTAGCTGAACCAAGGAAAGAAATTTTCAAAAATGAAAGTGATCTGGGCACAGTTTTCAAAAATTACCTTGGCTTTCCCTGTGGTTTTGCTGTCTTCTCTGAACAGACTATCTCCAGAAGATGCTATTCTCATGCTACCTGAATTGCTTTTACCCTTCCAAGGTACCCCAGAACAGGGAATAGAAAACAGGACACCTAAATTATTCAATGCATATGATTTATGCTACAGTTTAATACAGCATCTTGAATACCTTTGTTTCACATTTGCACAGACTCCTAACTACTTACTTTGATGAGAAAGTATTTTTCCTGCTAAGTCCACAAAAGGATAAAATATTCTGTATCTTCTCTGCTCTACTGACATCTCTTTTGAATTTGTCTTCAGGTCATGGAGAACCCAATTCTGTTTTCTGGGTTTCAGTATCCCATTGAAAAGAGTTGCTATGTGCATTTTTAGAAATTGATTCACTCTATGATGTGATATTTAGTAGTAAAACCTCAAGATGAGAAGTACTAGTATTTCCAAGTTTCTCTGGTGGTTTTGAAACAATGCTAACTCGAGAATCTGTTTGATTTGAAAGTACTTTATCATGCAAAACCATTTTCTGATTCCCTTTATTACTAACAATTATTGATTATTTAGTACTAACAATTTCTTTAGAATGTTGGGTTTCTAGATACTAGATGGAAGGTTTTAAATGCAACATGTGTTTCAACAGTTTGATAGCCTTTTCTCAAATGGATAAATAAATACTTAAAGCCTTTCAGTGAAAAAGTAGAGCTTTGGGTGTTAAATGCTGCATAGCACTCTTGTCATTAAAAACTTGTCAATTAAAAACTTGTTTGAACTTAAAACCAAAGAATTTGGCTTGCTATGATCATAGAGAAAATATCCTGTTTCTATAGAGGATACCATTGACTCAGGGATTGTCTTTGATTTAGTTGTGATGTTTAGGGAAGTTGCCATATAGCTGGCATATTCTAAGGACTGAACCTATGAATTCAGCTGACTCAAAACATACGTAATCACACCATAGGCATGCAGCCTCATTTAGACTAGGGAAAAGGTGCTTCATCCCCAGCCATCCACCAATCTAATTAAGACATTAAATCAGATGTGTTAATAATTTTAATGTAATAACTTTTTGTTAGCACTTTCCCCACCTTGCCACCCCACATAAGTACACACACATGCACACAAGCCCTAAATCAAATCCCAAAAGTAGGAGCAGCTGTCAAGTTGGAGTGATGCTGGCATTTTGCACAGAGTGACCAGAGGCCTGTAATTCAAAGGATGTTGTTGTATGTGTGTCAGATGTGTCACGTCCTTTAGCATTGTCCGGTGGTGAATTGATATAACAGAGTTTTTTCTGTCACCCAAAAATCAACCTTCTTTGACTTTTGTCTCTGTTAAAGGCCTTATTCTCCCTCTCAAGCCAGCCATAACACTCATGGTTTGTGACTAAAATTGTCTTGAGTCCTATACACTGAGAAAGAAAGATCCCATACAATGAGAAAAGAAAGTGGAACATTTTCAGCTTTCTCTTGATTGTTGTTATAAAAGTGTTGGTCTGAAAGGAAAGGTTGAGGCAGCAGCTGTTTGTTGGCTGTACCATAAAACATCATCAGTTTGCATTGCTGTGAGCCCTGAATTGACATTTTAAGTGCCTCGTTTGTTCACAAGAGGTTCTTTCCCAAGATCTCTCTGCTCTAGTTTGTACACAAAGTGAGACAACATTCACTAGACTGAACTGAAAATGCATTTTGAACGTATGATTAAGCTGTTTCAATAAATGTATAAAAACTTTAAAATAGGATATCATAGTGCAATGGAGATGATAGCAAATGTTTTCTTCAAATGGCTGTGTCTGAAAAAGCTGTTTGAGGTGTTCAAGTCCTTAAGCAGAATAAAGATACTTGCATTTGATGGTTTTTTCAATATTCTTGGGTTATGCAAGAATGGATTCTCTTCTGAAGGTTTTTCCCTTAAATTCAGCATGCTGAAGTGTCTCATTGGCATCATAATTAAAAGAAATGTGAAAAGAAAAACAGGGTAGCATTGAATTGCATGTCACTCTAATCAAATTGGAATGGATATCATCTGTTTGCAGCATATGACACAGTGGGTGTAATTCCCATTAAAACA
This sequence comes from Buceros rhinoceros silvestris, assembly GCF_000710305.1. Lineage (NCBI taxonomy): Eukaryota > Metazoa > Chordata > Aves > Bucerotiformes > Bucerotidae > Buceros > Buceros rhinoceros. The sequence goes on from NW_010398854.1 coordinate 14,720, forward strand.
ACTCTCTATTTTGAAGTGGAATGATTTTGTTACGCAGCATCAGCAAAGATTGATAGAAAAAGCTGTCTTAAATCTCTTACTTAAATCTCTCAGCACTGTTTCTCTAGAAATTATGTGTATGAATATTTTTTTAAATCCACAATTGAGCACTTGCTAGTCTATTAAAAGCCTAAATATTTTTTTTTTAATTCAGCAGAGCTGCTTTTGCTCCACATCTGGTATTTGTTCACCCTTTTATATTTGCAGTATCCTGTGTGATTTACCAGCTCTGAGATAATGGAAACTGGTCCCTGCCAGAGACATCATGACTTATTTCAGATTTAACAAAAACAAGGAAGAAAAAAATTTCTATTACTTAATGACTCACTGACAGTTTTCCGTAGGATTAAAACTTGAAAATGTGATAGCCGTTTTTCCACAATTTTGTATTAAATGAATACGTTTCCAAGTACAGGATTGTGTTTCTGCCGTATTTAGGAAAATCTGTGAACAGTAACTTTAGTGTGTTGTGGAAAATATTTAATATCATTATCATTCCAAGGATTGCTGTAAGGGGAAACACAGGGAAGCTTTTCTAGTAATATGGCTCATAAATTTAATTACTAAGAAACATTTTAATGATCAGAAAAATGCAGACCACCTCTTTATGTGTCATTTGCATTCTGAATTATATTGATGTAAACCTTAAACAAAAGATGGTTTTTTCATGGATTCTTGGTTTATATTTGGAAAATAAATTGGAACACTCCTTTTAATGAAAAGGAAGTGTGTTTTTATTCCCACAATCTGAGAAGTGTGAAGTAGAACATCTTTTAAGACCGTCTCAATTGTTAAAGAGCTGTTTAGAAATAGTTTAAAAGTAAATAAGAATAATTGTTGCTGGATGGTGACAGCCTCATCAAGATGACTTAAAAGATTAAAAGTTCCAGCAAAACTAACAACCAAAGCATGCAGCAGAACAAAAGAAAACCAGTCAGGGTTAGATAAAACCTGGATAAAATCTAAGTAAATACAAGTCAAAAAGAAACCGGGACTTAGGAAAAAACAAAACAAAACATTAAAATTGGACAAAATCAAAGGGAAACTAGCCAAGAATAAACTTGTCAAACTTTCAGAACTAAGATGGATTAGGAAAGAAACTGATCTGAGATAGGATGAACAAATTTTGATCTTATGGAGGTGTAAAGCAAATGAAAGGAGTCGGAATGGCATTCATCTGATACACCATTTTTCCACCTGCCAAAGCAGAAGGGAAGATGTGTTTTTCCACTGTAAAATACATATTTATATATCGTATAAAATATCTAATTCTGACCCTGAAGTTAAACTGTTTTCACAGACATTTCAGAGAGGAATATCTGATTATACCTGGTTTAAAATAATAGCTGAATATTTCTGAGATGGAGGAACAGAAAGCACTATGTTATCGCTAACAGTCTAAAGGGACCTGTACTTACTGTGTACAAAAAAAGGAAGAGCTCTCAGGCATTCATAACTGCATTTTTCAGTTTTGGAACTGAGACAGAATAGAATTGACCAAGTTTCACTCAAGAGTTATATAAGACAGTCTGGATAATGAAGACTCTCCCAGTTAAGGCTGGGAGAGTATCAAACCTCTAGAGCCTCTATCCATCTTTGGAACTGGAGAGAAAACTGCAGAGTGGCTCTTTGTGTAAAACCATCATTCTGAATTGCAAAGTGGAAGGTTCAGGCTTCTAGCATACTCACATATTGCAGTGCCTCTGAATCTTGCAGAAGTTACCCAAATATTTTTATTTGACACAGCACAATTCTGAAGAGTATTCGTGTGTATCTACAGGTGCCTGAGTTAGTACACTAGTGTCTGTAGCTGGAAAGATTCAGACCAGGTTTCAAACACAGGTGATCTCATTCATTCTCAGGTGGAGAAGACCCTCCAGTGTCAAGAGCAGAGGTTGGTCTTCCAGGATTCCCTAAAAGCAGATACAGGACATTATATGCTTCACTGCTTGTTGGAGTCAAGTCTCCCCATGTCACCCTAGTCTCCTCCTGTCCGAAATGCTCCATTAACATTAGGTGGGCTGAAGGACTAACATAGTCCGAATCTTGGCAAATGCTGAATCTTAACAACGATCACTATTTTATCTGGGCATATGGGATCACGAGCAAAGTTGGAAGATACTACAAGATGTCATTGTATCCATCATCTAGGCAGTCTCCTCTGAGACACCTAACCTGTTCAAAAATCATTTAGCACTTCTACGGCAATGTATAGCTACTCTTAACAATATCAAAGTTAGTTTCCAAAAAAGTATTTTAAATCTCTGCTGCTACAGTGTATGAACATGACTGTTCTTACCTCCAGAGACACAGAAAATGGCTTATTCACTAACTCTTCCTTTCCTTTTGGTGTGTGGACACACGTTTCATGTATTTAAGGACTGTTATGAATTGGATGACTGTTAATTGGATTTTTGTTCCTAACACTTTATCATTCTTTGCCATTCCTATATTTTCAAATAGATAAAGATTTATTTTCAGACATGCAGATGTCAATTCCAACCTTACATTTGTAGGAAGTGACATGGAAAACTTTGGAAATCATTAGTCACAGAAAAATATCCAAATGCATTTCTAATGCTCTTATTGAAGAAATGAGAACATGCAGTGAACAGAGCAAGGGTCAGGAGGAAGAGCCAGTGTGGGCTTCTACCTGAGAAAGAAGGTGGCAGACTTTGTTTCAGATCTCTGTGATCATATTGTTAAGTGCTACTAGTGACATCTGAAAAAAGAGCTTAGTCTAATGAGGGAAGATTGACAGTGAATTTCTTGAAGATAAATGCTAGTATAACAATGAGACAAATTATATTCTAGTGAAGAAGCTTCACTGAAAAAGAGAAAATGGCCTATGGTGAAAGAAGGACCAATACCTTGGGAGATTTTTTATGCTAAAGAAGAATCTTATATGTGGTGAATTGTCATTGCAGTCTAATAGTGATGAAGAAAAATAAAGCAGGTCAGCAGAAATGTAGGAGATAATACAAAAAAGAAACAGCCAAATACTTTTCTAAAAATCAAACAGCTCCCAAAAAAATTTATTTCTTCTGATGTTTTTTTCTAAATGATGGGAATGCTCTGTGTGTAACAAATTTCATTCTATTGCAGCTTTTGATGAATGCTTGAAGTTTTCATGAAGTCGTGCAAAATGTATATACTTCCAGATATGAGCACTTGATTAGAGCAAAAAATGGCTGAAGTAAAGAAAGACTAAAACATTTTGACAGTCTTTTTGGTTTTAGTAGAAGGAAATACTACTTATTTGAAAGTACTATGCCTCATTATTTCTCTTTTATCCACCCAATTTTTTAATTCACACCATCAGCCATGGCTTGTGTATTAACAAATAGTAGCATCTTTGAGGATATTTAAAAACTTTAAATATATCTTTTCATTTTCATATCTTTCATATCTTTTCATGTAATTCCTACCACAATCAATCACAGGCCTGCAACAGGCAGGATTTTCTCCTGTTCCCCACCTGGATTTCAGTGGATCTCTGCAGGAGTTCTCCTCCACATGTATCCATCAACTCTTGAAAGGTCAAGGTCTGAGAGTTCAGGTTGGGAACACTTTGAATCAATGACCTCAAGTACAAAAAAGCCAGAGAATAATGGTAGTTATGAGACAGAGGTTAGAATATAAACTCCTCGTGCTAGGTTCAGTTGCTGTCGCGGTTTGAGAAGGGGGGCATTTTCCCCCGTACCGAAAGGATGCGACGGACTGGTTTTGGCTGGGAATCCTGCCAAAAC
>NW_010398854.1:19213-20525 GCF_000710305.1 Buceros rhinoceros silvestris
CTGCTTCCAGACTCCCCCATGTACACATCTGCGTCGCGGGCTGCCAAGTTGCGTCTTAGGGGGAATATCTCTCAGATTCTGCTGCGCGTAGGGGCTACTTCATCCACTGCAGGAATAAGGGGTACCGCTGGGTCCATCCATCAGGGCAAGACAGTTCATTAGACCACCCCCGCCGGGAACCAGCAGAAAACGGAGAAGGTCCTACCCGTGTTGCAGAAGGAGTCTTTTACTGCTTCAGGGAAATAGCAGGTCTTGGACGTGTCTTTCTCTCCTTGATAACAGTCTCTCCAGTCCGAGGGCGTAAGCTACAGGAGTCCTCCATGGCATATCTGATAGGAGCCGCGGACGACATAGAGAGGAGGGCAGATAGAGCAGAGAGGGGGAGAAGCAAGCTGGCAAAATGGCGTCGAGACTTCTCGCACGCCCCCTTTTATGACTTCATTCACAGAGGCGTGGTCCTTCTTCCCGGAAGCCTGGGAGAACCACAGCTCTCTGGGAAGAAGAAAGCTGGACAACATGGGGGCATCCGGTTCCTCCATGTTGAACCCAGAACAGTTGCCTAAATATTTGCCTAGAGGCATTTAAGACGGCCTTGGCTTCATCAGAGTGCTCCAGAAGGTTATAGGTTTCCCACGTGTTCTGTGTCGTATTTTCTGGCACTCTGTGGATGTCTCAGATATTGTGAATCATAAAAGTAGAGCTAGACATGAATGTTTAGCTGGCTGAATTGAGTCTTTTAGTCTACAAGTAAACTTTTAGAAAAATTTTCCCTCTTCGACACTCTCATCGGTCTCTATTTCTGCTCTGCTTCAGGAATGTCTTTTGAAGCTGTTGTCTCTTGAAAAGCAGTTATGGAATTCCTTCATTCTAACTTACAGTTCTAGGCATGAGAAGTAGAAATTTTGTTCTTTCTTATTCTGCTTGCCACAGCTTGTTCAGCACTGTACCAGCGTTAGTCAGGGGCATGGTTGGGCCAATATTTTAAGCTCTGTCCTCATTACATCATAATGAGAACATGTTATCACAAACCTGCCTTAATAGCATCTTGGTAAAGTGAATTTTACTTACCTAGTATTACACCATGTTAAAAACCATCATTGCCCAATAATTGTCAAAATTTTTACCAGTAAAAGTTGCACACATCAGGCATATAATTTAAATACTTCATTAGTTGTATCAAAGAGGCTAAATATTGATCCGTACACATATAATTTATTAAAAAAATAAATTCATATTAATAGATGTAATATCTTCTTAGCTGACACAGCTGAAGCTATAGAAGGATATTGTGGAAACTTGTTGTGATATTTGG
>NW_010398855.1:0-950 GCF_000710305.1 Buceros rhinoceros silvestris
GGTAAGGGGAGGGGATGCTCCCCCGGCCCTAAACCGTCACCGGCCCCGACGAAGGCTCCGCCTCAGGCACTGCCCGACCCCTGCGGGCGAGGGGAAGGGGGGATCCTTTGCGGCAGAAAGGCTGTTCGCTTGAGTCCCCCATAAAGATGGCCGAGAATGGGAGGGGAGTTACTCCATGACCTTGTTCCACACACCTGTATTTACGTAAAACCAATTCAGACCCTGTCAAAGTTTTGTCCTGAAAAACGCGCTAGCCGGGTGGGTTCTCCCTGCGGCCTCTTCAGGAGCAGTTTATTTATAGCCGTGTCTTCCACAGAAAATCACTTGCCACCCTGAAGGATTTACGAGCCCTCGGGTAAACACCCTCCGCAGCTGAAGTGCGCGTTTGCCTGGGAGATGTCGGCACCGGTGACGTGTTCATCCCCCACCTCCTGTCCCCGATTCGCTCCACGTGAGGGGGAGCGCTGGGTCCGGGCTGCCGGCAGGGAGCAGGAGGCTCGGGCGCCAACACGTTGACTCCCTGCTCGTTCACAGGCTCTCATTTTCTCACAAACTCGGTGAAATAATCTTTAGCCTTCGAGGCAGCAGTCGCAGTCCCCGAGGTGAAGCAGCGCAGCTGTCGTGCCTCCTGGCAGGGGGTGGGTTTTCTGCTGGGGCAGCCAGCGCTGTGCCACGGCATGTGATGGCTGCTCCCAGCCACCTCTGTCACCCCGACATCTGCTTTATTCCTTCCTGAAATTTCAGATTGTTCCAGTCTTCTTCATACTTGAGGTAAAGTGCTCTAAGTATGCTCCCTGACTGATTCATCCTGGCTTTAAACAGGTAGAGTCATGACAAACTCACATTCAAGGTACCTCAAAGGACTAAAACGTGTAATACACGGAGTGGCTTTGCCAGAGACCAGAAACTAACAAAAGCCCACAGAACAAACTAACCCTGGAAGAGCACAG
>NW_010398855.1:1068-29378 GCF_000710305.1 Buceros rhinoceros silvestris
TTTCCTGTCTCGCCGCAAAGGTGGCAGAGAAAACACCACCAACACACCCAGACCAAGGTGGACACAAGGAGTTCAGCCACCACTCCAGGATCAGCTGGGACCTGCCATGAGGTGGTCTGGCAAGTCTGGGGTCCAGGTCAGAGCTTTGCCCCAGGTTTTGGGTGGGGGGCCTGGCTGCAAGCTCATCAGGGGGGATACAGGGCACTTAACAGCTCCTGGTGCCCTGAAAAACAGTTGTGGACTTCTCCTACTATCTCAGTTTTGCTCTGTGGGAAAAGTAAGCCTCTGTGCTGGGGAAAAGAAGCCATGGCTTCCAGAAACGGTGCAAAGTCACCTCCTTTCCTTTGTGGTTAGGGTTGGTTACTCATGCAAAAAAGGGAAATATTTGATTCAGAAAATAAAATTTTTTAAAAATTGTATTGATACTGGATGGTGTTTGCTGGCTCAGGGTTTGCAAAAGGGTTGGATGGTCTTTTCAAGCATTTCTGTCCTTGAGGTCAGTTACATGGTTGCTTACATCTTGCAGGGGAATGGTTTCACTAACCCAAAAGGTCCCTTTTGCCTCAGGAAAATCAATTTTGACGACTCTGAAAGAAATCTGAGCACTGAAAGGGGAGAAACAAAAAAGGAGGGAAAAGCATTCAATGGAAAGGACAAGATGAGAAATGAAAGTGCTGAAACATAAATTAGTATATTCTCATGGGTTATGCAAACCATCTGGCTTTAAAAGCTAGTAGTAGGCACAAGGAAAAAGGTCATCTGAATTAGCAGAGAACTGCAAAACAACTGAAGGTAAGAGAGGAGCAAATGGCAGGCACAGCGAGAGAACAAGTTGTTCGTCAAAACACAAAATAGCAGCAGTATTACTGGAAGTCATTGCAGCTCTGCAAGAAATGATTTGCATAGCTCCTGTGAATTTAAGATCAAATACTATGCAGATTTTAAAAGGAAATTAAAATTCTCATAGCCACTCAGTGCAGAGCGTTAGCAATATAATGACATTTGTTCAAATGCCTGTGAAACAACATGAAAAATCAAGGGAGAAAGGGCATTTATCGAAGACAGGAAGAAATTCTTGAGTAAACAAGGTTAGTAAAGACAGGAGTAAGGTGCCAAAGAAAGAGTAAAGAGTCAATTGGTAGGTGAACTGGGCATTTGGAAATAACTCAAGCAGCAATCCTCAGGACTGGAAAGTGGAAAGCATTTCCTACCCGGTTATATTTTCCAGTTTTATAGCAGGCTGCACCTAGCAAAGATACACAGATCTGTCTTAAAGCCCCAGGAACAGACAGATTGTAGGCAGTGGTAATAGGTATAATGAATTTTGTTAATGACGTGTAAAAACTGCAAGACTTGAGTCTGTGTGTAAATTAGATGACTGACAGAATCACAGTGTAAATAACACGTTACAACACATGCAGGTTACTTGCGGGTTCGCAGTTGTTTTCTCAAGAGGTTTCTCAGTCCAAGGTTTATAATAGTTTGTGTAGTAAAATAAGCATCCATGTTTAGGTTTACCAGCCTGGTGAGGTTGTTCTGACTTTGGGTTTTATTATGTCTTTTATTATTAATATTTTTATTTTGATTATATTTGATTATATCAGTAAGTTTCTGAACTGCAGATAAAGAAATCCTAGAGAGTATAAATAATTTGTGAAAATTACTAGAAAGACTAGAAAAAAGACTCCATTCTTGAAGTCAGGGATGTTGTGGGGCTCAAACAAAACTGTAGGACTTGATAGTTTTGAAAAAGGACTAGAAGAGGTATTAGTAAGTTATTTCTGTAAAGGCATATTTAAAACTTTTTGGTAAGGGATTATAGACTAAGTAAAGACACTGAATGGTGGCTGAGAGGGCAGAACATCAGCTCTCCAGTGCTAATGTGTCTGGAGGTGAACGTGAGGCTGTATGGAAGAATGGCATCAGAAATTTCAGATCTGGAAATTTCAGCACAGTGATTAACGTATTGAAGTTTAGCATGGCCTTAATTGCTGGAGCTGACTCTTTCCATGACCCCCATAAAGGTGTGAAAAACATGCTAGGCAGAGCTGCATGATCTATATTGGTTTCTACGTATGAAAGATTTACACCCTTATCCATAGTAACTCCGTCTGAACCGAACTTGACTAAGGTTTTTCATCAGAAACATACATATTTTATTCTAAAATCCTTTAGTAAGGAAAAGATCCAGAAAGGGACAGAAATGAATCCAGAATGGCTAACTGCCCCGTAGCCAGGAAACCTATGTCACCTGAGATTTTAAAGCCCCTCTCTCTCTCTCTCTCTCTCTCTCTCTCAAACACATTGGTAGGCAGAAGCAGTTTAGCATGGGAGAGGCGAGAAAATGAGTATAGGATTTATTTTGTTGATTTAATACTGTTTAGGATTAAATAGTAGGAGTAATGAATTAATAAGCTGGGAATTGACTTACTGATAGAATTTTTAGAGACGTAAGAAGAAAAGGTGCCAAAATTACATGAATCAAAAATTGGGTGCAGGTAAAAAAGAAGATAAACAGAGGATTCAGTTAAAACAGAGCATTGCCAGAGAATAATTTAGGCATAAAAATACATAAAAGGAAAATACTCCTAATCGTTATAAGTAATTAAGTGGTATGAGTAAAATGTTGTGAACAGGTTAAAATAATACGTGATAGTTAAAGGCCGAGTGTAAGAACTATGAAACACAAAGGAGGCATCTGAGTTTCAGTGTGTACTTAGTTCCTGAGGTCACGTTTGTAAGCCTTTGGAGGGCGTTTTTTAAAATACAAATGGGAATTATCTATACAGGCGTAGGTACACCTGCATGACTGTAGGAATTGTATGTGTATATTTGTACAGGACAGACCTGCATCCTTCATCTCAGGATCACAGAGCTATTTGTCAGTTTATCCAAGTATAAAGATGAGCCTGAACAAAAGGTCAGTTCCGGCTCTGCTGAATACACTCTGCCTGCATAGGCAAACATGCCCTTAAAGAAAAAAAAAAAAAAAAAGGCATTACAATTACCTTCTTCATTTTCCTTCTTCCTCTCAACCCCTTGTCCCCCTCATCGCCCCCTCCCCAAATCAAGGCTTCTGAGCACATTAATTGCAGATCACTTGTCCTGTTAATGGGTCCAAAATCCACAGGGAACAATATCTATCAGGAAGTTTATCTAAGATTCAGTAACCTAGATATCTTGGCAGAGCTTTAGGATTTATTGGGGGAGGGGGTGTGTGGTACAGGCAAAAGAGGAGAGAAAGGACTAGAGAGGTTTGTGCTACATCCGTGCTCAGACAAGACAGAATTTAGACTGTTATTATTTACATTTTATGGCTCTGGAGGACATTGGTGAAATATTCAAAGCCTGAAGATGTATATAGACACGACGAGAGTCTTCTGGAGGCTCAGTGCTGCACACGTAGCCTTTGCTATGCTTTTTTGAGGGCAGAAAGAACTGGTTGAGTAGCAGTAATCCTCCTGCACCTTGCCTGTGATTTGAGGACTTCCTTCTTTCAAAAGAGTGTGAAAAATAAGATGAGAAAAAAACATCTCTAGAGACAAATCTTGGAGTACCATGGTCACAAGAGGAACAGCACCAATCACCGCTTTGCCCGTTTTTGGTGTGAGCAGTCACACACTCTGCTTTAGGAGGCTGACGAGCACTGGACCCTCTTCGGGATGATCTGTTAAAAACACTCTTTGAATAGGGACTGCAGAACTTTGTTCACACCAATATCCTGAAATGTGTTTATCACGTCTATCGACTACTGTTGATGGAAAGTTTAGAGTGACAAGATTTCTTTTTAAATTACCAAGGGGGGTGTGTGTGTGTGTATTGTAGAGGATGTAGTAACTCTTGGGATTAAAAATTACCAAAAAAGCTAACAGAAATTTTGTACTATACACTTAGAAGTAGTTTCTTTTACTTATATACGTTGAAAAAGTACATGCCTGGTTATATAGCTCTCTATATTCAACCCTTTCATTAAAACAAAACCTATCACTTATTGTGAGTTATCTATACAGGCGTAGGTACACCTGCATGACTGTAGAGAATATGTATGTACATATTTTTTAAAATACAGAATTAAAAGTTATCATTTTAAAGCAGTTAAGAATGAAGGACTTGCTATCCTGTAATAGTGATAAGCAATATGTCTAAAAAGTCATCCGGTGCCTGAGACACTAAGAGTGTTTAGAAGATGAGAAGCTATACAGACGCGTGGATTACTGAGAGCTAAAGCCATATAACTCCCTCCATAGCAATGCAAATACCCAGTTAAATTTTGATTCAGTGGTTGTATTCTGCATTCAAGGACTACGTTTGTTAAAGGAATAGAGAGTTCCAAAAGGGAGAAATCTTTAACTGGTGTAAAAAGGTGTAGCCCCAGGTCCTATCAGCAGTGTTTGTGGTCTTTCTCAATCATTGAACATTTCATAGTATAACTCAAAGAACTACTTGAAAGCATTTTAGCATTCAATACAGAAATTACTGAATTTCAATATTTGTTATTTCATATCTATAAAACTAGCAAAGCCTTTGAGATATTTAAGTGAATTCATACTGAATACACTTTTGCATGAAAACGAATATTTGCAGGGTCTACAAGAGGTCAGAGTGCTTAATAGAGGAGTGTGGTAGGATTCATTTTGTGACTGTGACAGCAAATCAGTTGTATCTGATAGTAGGAATAATGTTTTAATGTACTGTTGATTTCAGCTATTTTAAAGCTTTTCTTGTTTCCATAACTGATTAGAAAATGTCTTTACTCTGGAGCATGCTGAAAGTTTTACTCTAGATATTTCTGCATCACTGAGGAACAGGAGTTCAGCGTTAAGCCAGAAGGAAAAATCCTTGAGAGCCGTTCAACTGTATGGCTGATAGAGTTTAAAAAAGGAAAAGAAAAAAAGTAGGTTGATTTTAGTTATGACTGGTAAGCTGTAAGCTGGTCTTTTATTCCCTATGCTGTAACCAAATGTTAATGGGTTTTATGTGTTGCTGGAAAGAACAGTTGGAAAGGAGACTAAAATGGAGCATTCAGGGCCTACAGGATGAAATGCAGCTAAATTACCTGTGAGAATAGCAAGAGATGTGACTTACATTACCTGAAAACTATAAATGTGACTTACGTTAACTGAAGACCTAAACATCTATGTGTATGAGTGCTTAGGGCAGCGTGTTTTGAGGAGACTTCTGAGGCTGTAGGGACCCTTGGTGCCAGCTCAGCCACTTCAGTGTGCATGCTAGTTTGGCCTTGTGAGGAAAATTTCCATAATCTCTTCTGCTGGATTGCTAGGGATGTTGAAGAGATGAGCTTCTGTAAATGTAGACATTTGCAGGATTGAACCCAAATTTATTTGAGGTTCATTTAAAATTCTAGTTCAAATAGCCACTTCTGGTGAAGCCTACATTAAACAGGGTGCTGAAGCTCTGTTTGGGATAAAACCGGCTGAAAAGAAGGGAAAGGTGGCATGAAGCATCCTGCGAGTAACAATGTTTGGATGTTCAGAACCTGTGAAGAACGGACTTCTGGTGTCTCAAGAGAGAGGGATACAGTAACTGATGAATCCAAACTCTGAGGCCACTTGTGGCATCTTTATATCTAGTGTCAGGTTATAAAAGGGAATTTGGGCTTCCCTGGGAGAGGGATGGCCTCTAGGACAACAAGCAGAGGTCACTGACATGCCCTAGAGCTGGCCCCTTTGAACTAAGGCTTGATTTCTTGCTAACACCCAGTCATCTCAGGTCAGCAGAGATCACTGTGACTTGCCCATCTTGAAATCACTGGAGACAATTTCAAAATCAAAACCACCTGAATTCCTGCTGGTTTTCATGGTTGTCCAGGGTTCTCAGCCCAGCTGACAAACTTACCGTCTGAGCATACCAAGATGGTACATCCAGATTAAATGATTAGACATTAGTAAATGTTTATTGTGAATGAGTTCTTGTTCTTCGAAAACCGCATTGAAACCCCTAGATGTGCAATGGATAATTAGATTTGGTTGCCATTGTTCAAAATTGATTTGAAATGTCAATAGAGAGCCAAATTTTTGAATTAATCAGGTGCTTTTAATGGGAGTTCATTCCTAAACAGTTTAAAAAAAATCTATTTTTATCCATCTTTGCTGCAAGATTTGATACTTGGTGAACGGATTTTACAACCAGTAACTAGTCCCCTGAAATATCCACTCCTCTCATGCTAAATTAAAGGATAAATGAGATTACTGCACTTCGTCTTTCTGAAAGAATAGGCCTGTAGTTGACAAAAGCTGCTGGGCAGCTCTGGTTATGTGTCCCTCACTTTCTGAGTTTGACCTGGGAACCTGAAGTCTGATTCAGGTGCTAAGCACCCACAGCTGCAGCTGGAGACAGGTGCTTTGTGGTGACAAGCACTACACAACTTGACATCTCCTACTGAGTTCCCAAAATTCATAGAAATTTTTACACAGCAATACATGAAAGATACCTGAATCACTGGGAAATTCAGGGGCTGCAGTGAACAGTACCGTAGTAACACCATTGCAGAAGTGAAGAGCTTTATCCCCAGAGCTCGGCATGAACAGCATGCAACAGATTAAGCGTAGAGCTCTATGCTGAACACAGGAGTGGAGAAAAAGCACAGAATGTTTGTTGTCAGTGGCAAGGGTTTCAGATCAGCCATAGAACAAGATACAGTCTGAGCACTGATTTAGGAACAGTTTGGGTGCAAAAAGTAACTTGTCTTAATGTAATCAAAGATATCATGTCATTTGACAGATAATCAAGGGTGGGGTTAAAGCTGTGTACACCATTGAGATACCTCCTGACTTTTGAGTGCTTGACTTTTCAGCTCTCATGTCATTCTTAAACCATGCTTTCATGCGTTACATACGAGGGAGGGTCTGCTGGTGCAAATGCTTGCATTTTCCAGCCCCTTGCTGTGGTGGAGAGAGGAAGTGCATGGCAGCACACAGTCAAGAAGCCACTTGTGCTCCTCTCCCTTTTTTTCCAGCATGTCTTTCTTGCTTCGGCTGTTTATTGCTGAAGATGTACATGCTTTTGGGTTGAGCTCATTCTCTCCATTCTCTCTGTGTGTTCTATTGGGGAAACACTGTTGTTCTGCTCACTGTAATAGACAGAAGCAAACCTGGTGGTGACCTATAGGCTAGAATAGTCGATATAGCTGTTGTATGACTATAAACTTGTATTGTTGAGAAGTATACTGGGAGGAAATCTGGAACTGAAAAATATGTTTGATAGCAACTCAGAATGGGACAAGAGCAACTGAGCTCAGATAATTTTCAGTTCAGTTTTATAGCTTAACACTTAGTGACATGGATTATTTTGAATAGCAAAAAAGATAAAAAAAGATTAAGTACATAGTTTCAAGTGTAAAAATATAAGAAAATCTTGCTCAAGGCATTCTGACATCCGAGAGTAGAGGACTGCTTGGACCATTGCTTATGTTTATTTTAAAGGAAGGTTACTGAGGCTATGCTGCGACCAGGAAAAAAAAAAATAGGAAAAGTTCATTGTACTGACAGCTGGGGAAAGGAACATTTCTTCAGGAACACTGAAATTACATTATGTTTCTTTGTAAGTACAAGATTATGTTACGAATAGTCATAGGTTCTCATGAAACTGTTAAATGTTGAATAATAGAAGAGACAGGATGCTCTTTTTCTGTTCTGAAAAAAAAAAGAGCCTTCTTTAAAAAGCCTTCCCTTCATTCTCTTGTAGTTCAGAATGTTCCAAGAGAGCATCAAAGACCAAACAAAAACACTTACTTGACTTCTCAAGGGAATCTTCCTCCTACATTGAGCATTTTCGATGAACTTTTCTGCTCGGTATAATAGAGCTTCTATGGTATATGAGTAAGTGGGTTGAGTCACACATGCACACGCAGTAGTATTACTAAGTGTCGATGCATTGTGCTTGGTGAAGCCAAGGAGTGGCCAGCAACTTTGAAAAAGCAGGCTACTATGGAAAAAATCTTATTATTTAAAAATTCGTATCTCCTTAAGCCATCCTAACCTACATGTATAGCCTCTTTAAGTGTGAGAAAAATGTGCTGAGGTTGGCAGCCCCTAGCCTGTGAAAACTAAAAAAGAGGGAATGAGGGGAAAGCAAAGATGCTATGCCAGGGTCCCGCCCGCTGAGTGAAGGGATGAGGATGGCTGAGCAATGGCAGCCACACAGAGGTCACCTGGAGAGGACTAGGGAGGGCAGTCAGAGCCGGGATTGTCAAGGTGAGTTCCTTCCCTCGCAGGTCCCTTCTTTCTTCACTAGGAACTATCTAGAGGCCAGCCCTGGCCTAGGCCCCACTGTGCTCTGAAGAAATCCACTGACAGGAGTGGGAGTTCCACCTTGTGAAAGGGGAATTTCTCCAGAAGGTTCATAAGACAGATGAACAAGGTTTCTGCCTTGTTGTTTATGATGGGTATTTAGTATTCTATCATTAAATCCCCTATATTACCAGTGAAAAAACGAGTATCGTGGTAAAAAAGGTGCAAAAGTACAAAATTCTACTGGCAAGAAATACATTAAACACAGATAGAAAGAACACTAAGGCAAAAATAAACTTGTAACTGGCCTTTTCTAGCAGTTGAATAAAATTAGAGATAAAGGAGCCATCCTAAACTTTAACTGCATCAGGAAGGTTGAGAGCTAAAGGACAAAGATGGTCTTCACAATATAGGTAAAGTGAAAAAAAGAATTCTCCTCTGCATCTTCACCATACTTTAAAAAAAAAGAGCCAGCTGTTTCCATATATAATTTTTTCCACAAAGTCAATGTATTTCCAGAGCCAAAAGCATCACGCTTGTTTGGATGTGCTAATTGCACAGGAGGGTCTTTCATCAGCCAGCGCAGAGAGCTTTCTAATATTAGATCTCATTGAAACGAGTCTGCTTTTAAGCATTCAATCAATGGATCATGATACACTGATAAATTAAAAACTGCTAGCTAGATTCCTTGATCTCTGTGTGCTGCTCAGGCTCTATGATCTTAACTGGGAAAGGAAGAATTCCCCAGATGCTGGCTGACCTGTGATGGATGGGTGAGGAGCCAAATATTGCTGTCGATTCCAGTGCAGATCAAATCGGAATCAGGAGGCTGTAATCAGATCCCTTGATAAGTTCTCATTTTATTGCATCAAACAGTTCTCAGTTTCATTGCAGATGGACTAGTTTTACAGTTCTTCTGTTTCAGTCTGAACCTTAACTTTTTAAATTCTGACAACAGCAGACCGCTGGGAAAAAAAAAAATCTGATAAGCACTAAAAGTTAGCAACCTCACCTTTATTTTTTTTTCCAGAAAAAGACCAGATTCTTAGGTCACAGCTGTAGAGTACACCATGCAGTATAAGTCTCAGACATTTTTGCTACCATTCTTGAGTTTGAATATTGTGGCAGCAATCCAGTGTGGATTGAAACAGCTGAAGATGACAGGCTGTTATGGTCATCTAACTGCACATTCCCCTAGCAGCTTCTGTACATGGGCAAATTAATCGAAGTCCGATGACTGGCTAAGGCACTTGATAGAAACAGCTTTCACTGTAAAACAAGTATTTTACAAGTAGTGGATGGACAGCCACATGAGAACAGCCACCTTGCATAACAAGAGCAGTGGTCCATGAGAGGGAATCTGGGGAGAGAAGATCAGAGAAAGGTAACGCTCTTTTTGTCATGAAGCATGGTCATTTTTAATAAAGGACCATGTTTACATAAAGGATGAGGCTTAGATTGTGTCTGTGTGTGGAACTGAGAAAATACTGACAGTAGAATCTTTTTCCTTGTACTATGTATTAGTAGTGTCCAATCCGAGAGCGGTGTCAGAAGAGACACTGCTTTTGCCATTACAATCAGTAAAATGAGCTCCCTCAGTAAAAGGAGCTTTTTCTTCAGTGGGGTGGTGGGAGAACTTCAGTCACACTGTCATTAAATAGCCTAGAGCTACTAGATTTACCTTTTTCTGTTTTGTTGTTTTTGGTTTTTTTAAGTAGTCTCTTAGATAGGTCTAATTTTATTCGTAGCCTTTTACGGAGGCTGTATTTTTCCTTTAGATGTTATCCTGAGAAAATAAAGTTGCTAATAGTTGCCTTTCTTTAATAATTATGACAAGATTTCAGAAAGGTCAGTGCACAAAGCTTATATTTCTTGCTATTAAGCTGATACTCAGGGACCATTTCAGGCAATTGGTAAG
Source organism: Buceros rhinoceros silvestris (assembly GCF_000710305.1). NCBI lineage: Eukaryota > Metazoa > Chordata > Aves > Bucerotiformes > Bucerotidae > Buceros > Buceros rhinoceros. Next base: position 11,236 of record NW_010398855.1, read on the forward strand.
TAAGTACTGTTACATTAAGAAACAAAAGCAAAAAAATGCCAAATCAATATTCGTTATTCACAGTTGAGCTGGCACACACGGTTTATAAAAGTGTTTAATAATTACCCAAAAAGGCAGGAAGCACGTGTCATTGCACATTGCAAAGAACCCAAAGGGAGGCTGGGCTGGCTCTAGCCTATATGTCCTTTGATGTAGACATATGGCTATAAAGGATTCATGTACCTTTCCAACAAGAGTCGCTAAAATGTACCTACTTAAAATGTAAGGCTTTACAGCAAAGCATCTGTTACTGCAGCATATAAAAAAAAATTATTAACCCAAGACAAGGACTATTATAGGAATAGTAAGATGGGTAAGGAACTAATTGAATGGAAGAGGGAAATAGCTAGATTGAAAAGGAACTACTAATGATGTTTTAGAATGGCACCTTATTTAATATTTTAATTAATGACAGAAAAAAAATAAGCATAAATGAATGAAATCAGAAAGTGTGTTTGAAACTGGGACAACGCTGACAGCAATATGAAGCAAAGGACTAGAATTTTACACAGTAAGAATTTAGTAATGTGCAGTCAGAATTAATATACATTTACTTATTTCATGGTGCTTAAAGTCATGAACCAAGTTACTTTGCTGGAAACAAGGTGGTCGTCTGGTTAAAACAAATGACACAGGAGATAAAGGTTGGGAACACCTTCTACTTCCTAGAGTCAGAAGCAGTAAGAAAATAATAGTAACAGAACTCCTACAATGACACTGTTTAAAAAAAATGCTAATAGATTTAACGAAGTGAATTTCCACTGCTGAAGTTTCCTCAGCACTAATGCATATAATTTATGCAGCTTTTCTAAAGCCATGTGGAACTGGACAGAGACGAATGACCCACAGTTATTAGAGAAGACTAAGGACTCATCTATGCTGAACAATCAAACCCAGAGAAAAAATCCCAACAACTGCTGAGTAAATTAAAGCAAAAATTACAGAGCTTTTTGAAGCCCAGGGCTGTGCCAAGGGTCATGCTCAGACAATCAGCAACGCGGCTACACAGAGCCCAGAGCTAAGTCTTATCTGGAGGAGATTAGGCAAGATTTGTGCCTGTTTGCAATGTTTAATGAAACTGAAGAACTGCTGGCTACCTGTGGAAAGTTTTGCAGCTGTTCCTGGAAGCTGCCCTTGACCAGCTAATTACCAAGATGAAAGTACTAAAGCATGCTTTTCTGTCTGACACAGGCAGCTACCACTACAGGTGCTCCTAGCACAGACACGGCAGGACTCTCTACAATGGTCTTGGTTCACAAGACACTGCAACAGATCAGCAAATAATACTTGTGATTTCACACTGCAGTCACAAGCATTCTTCACTAAGCATTTAACCAGTGAGGTGAAAGATTTTATCAAAATCAGTTTCTCTGATTTCATCCAGTAAGTCAGAAGACCTCAAAGCACTTGACGGCAGCAGCACTTGTGAGTTGAAATGCCAAGTGAGTTGCAGCTATCATGGAGAGTAAACAGCAAGTGCAAGCTGCGATAGATGGAAGACTCTTAGACTTTGTTTCCCAGACAGACAACAGAGCAAATGAACATTGTCATCAAGAAAGGGACCAAGTCCCTACAAATAAAATTAAAACATAGAAGATTGCTGCAAATAGTTTAAAGCTATTGCTTTTGTCAGTAATATTCATACTGAACAGATGCAGGGGAGCTGCCACTTACAGGTACAACTGTGACCAGAAAATTTACTCTTTAGGCAGTTGCACATTAACAGTTACTGCCAATGCAGATTGCTCAAAGGATTATCTTAGAATGGTGTTGTTCATATTTCAAGTAACTTTATTAATCAAAGTCAAGTTCAGCTTCTTGAAAAAACTGAACAGATCTCAATGGGTCTGTCTTAAAACGACAGGAAGTTCTCAGACATGCAGTTAGGATAGTGCAGCTGGCTGAATATCAGAATTGTTCCATAACAAAAACCAAAGACCAACCCCTCTCCTCCAAGAGCACTTCAGAACTTTCAATTACTATGATAAAACAAATCTGTTTTACAGATTTCCAAAAGATAACTCAGCTTAAGGAACATACTATTTATCTGTATCTTAGAAACAGAAGGAAAACATAAGAACTCAACATTGTGGCATGACTTAGTTTGTCATGAGAACAGCAAGTAAAACCTAGAACTCTTACGAGTTTTTAGAGAAATTTGCCACAAAGACCCGAGGAGAAAACACTGACAGACCTTGGCTCAAGGAATCTTAAGAACATCATTATTTAGGTTGCAGAAAGCCAAGGATTTTTTGTATGTTAGTGCAGTTACAGTAGAGCTGGACTAGAAATTGAGCTGAAATCTATTCTGCGCTGCACGACTATCGCAAAACAATTTCAACACCCTTTGAACCACTTGAGTATCAGCCACCAGGAGGACAAAGATGTATTTTAAAATCTTCTTACCTTTCCTAGCAGTGTCACCTTCAGAAGAAATCTTCGTTTCTGATGTTGGTACTACCTTTATTTCTTTCAGGCTCAGGGATATTACATCTGTAACAAGTATTCCATGAAAAGTGAAAGCTGAAAAAGCAACATTATACACTGAGGAAAAAACAAGGCGGTAAATTTGGTTTCTCTTCTAATCTAATAATATGAACAAATATTGTAAGACTGAGAAACAGAAGAAGAAATGGTGATTTACATATTCATTAAGTAATTTGTGTAATCAGAAGATTTAAAAGGTCGTTACTGGAACACCTGCCTACTAACAGATGTAGAAGAATGAAGGCCAAAGAACACAGTTTTTATAAAGATGCCGGTAGATAAACAGTTGGCAGATCTACGGATACCTGCTGCGGCAGCATTGGTCTCTTTGGTCCAGCTCCTGTTGTGGGTAAGGTAAATCTTCTGCAATTCATGAACCCAAACACATACTGACTTCCCTGCTGCAAAGCCCGACAGTTGTTTATTGAGAATTTGATTGCTTTTAAATACCAACATTCCAGCTAAATAAGCTTTTATCCAATAGAGAAGTTTTATGCACTAGTATAAATTTGATGTAAAGCAGGATGAAGGTAGTTCATTGCACTTGACAGAGCAGATACTAGAAAAAAAAAAATCTTACAGTCTCTTACCACAGAGAGAAGAACAGCACAGCCGATGCCTCTTTAGATAGATGGAGGTACAGCACTGTGCAACAAATCTTCATCAGAAATGAGGAGTCTGTCTTAATTTGGCTAAATTTGTTAATTTCCATTTCAGTGCCACTCAGTAACATCGGAGACTTCAATAAGCCATTTGCATAGACACACAGTGAAAATCACTTCATTTAATTGTAGATAAGTGTTAGATATCCAGTCTGAGCTGGTGACCGTATGCTGCTTTTGTCTGTGGCTGAATCATTTTCTGTGGATTCCTGTTAGATCTTCTAAAACAGACAAAAATATAACATTATGAGTTGTACTGGTTCTGGCTGGCATAGAGTTAATTTTCTTCAGGGTAGCTCATATAGGGCTGTGGTTTGGATCCGTGCTGGAAACAGTGTTGATAACACAGGGATGATTTAGTTATTGCTGAGCAGTGCTTACACAGAGTCAAGGGCTTTTCCACTCCTCACCCCACGCCACCAGTGAATAGGCTGGAGGTACACAAAGAGTTGGGAGGGAGCACAGCTGGGACAACGGACCGAAGGGATATCCTAGACCGTATGATATCACACTCAGCATATAAAGCTGGGGTGGGAGGGGTGCTGCTTCTCAGGGACGGGCTGGGCATCACAGTCAGTGGGTGGTGATCATTTGCATCACTTGGTTTTCCTGGATTTTATTTTCCTCCATTATTTTTTTTATATTTTCCTTATAATTTTTAAAAATCATTGGTATTAAACTGTTTTTATCTCAACCCACAAGTTTCTCACTTTTACCCTCAAAGTTCTTTCCCCATCCCGGCAGGGGGAGGAAGAGAGCAGCTCTGTGATGCTTACTTGCTGGCTGGTTTAAACAACCCATGAGCTTGGACATCTAATTTACAGATAGCTCAGTTAAGGCAAAATAACATTCTGCAATCAGCAGTCTATTACTAGGAGAGCATCTGGTTGCATTAACAAAATTAAATAAGTGGCTTACATGCCTGCATTATCTGCATCATTAGTATTAATTTATAAAAAGTAGCTAAATAGAAAACAATTTAACTTACATTTTAATGAAGCATATGTATAATAGCTAGGACATTTCCCCTCCAGTACACTTGTCACTGAATCACAATAATATTCAAGTCGGGAGGAAGCTCAGGACATAATCTGGTCCAATCAAAATTTTTACATGATGGTCAGGACCTTGTCAGTCAAGTTCTGCACATCTCCAGGGATGGATATTCCACAGCCTTTCTGAGCAACTCGTTCCATTTCCAGTTTCAATTCACTTTCATAATGAAATTTTTTTTCTTACGTCCACGAAGAATTTCTCTTGCTGCAAGTTGTTTCTGTTGCCTCATATTCTCTTCATTTGTCCCTCTGAGAAGTCTTTTCTTAATCCTTACCCAGGAATATGAAGACAGCAGTAAGATCGTCCCTCTACGCCTGCTTATGCTGGTATACAGATTAGCGCATTACGAGTGGAATAGCACGTGCTTTTCTTGAACATCATGAGATTTGTTGAGGCTTAAGTCCAGCTTGTCAGTATCCCATGGAATAGGACAACCCTACCCCTGACTGTATAAACAACTGCTCCCAAACTGGGGTAACCTGCCAACAGACAGAGGCTGCATTTCATGTCATCACCCAAGCTTTTAATAAAAATGTTAAATAGTATTGGCAACAGTATCTGCCGTGAGAAATCTGACTTTGTAGCATCATTATTCTTCAAGAGTGATGGTCCAGCCAGTTTCCCATCCACCTTCTAAGTCCACCCATCCAGTCCACCTCTCTCCAATTTGGCTATACAGATACTGTATAAGCCTGTGCAAAAGTCTTTGCTAAGGGCAGTAAAGATGACTTTCCCTGCTCTCTCTCCTTCCACAAGAGGGAGGGAAATCAGGTTGGTTAGGCAGAATTTGGCCCCAGTGAAGTCATCATGGCTATTCTCAATCACCATTTTATTCTTCATGTGTCTTGAAACATTTCCATAACCTCTAGGAATAAGCCCTATAGTCTTCCCAAGGACGGAGGTTACATGCTACCTCAATCTCAAAGCATAAGATAGAATTATTATTTATTTTATAAAAACAAAGTACTGATTTTACATCCCCCCAAACAAGACAGTTTTATACAGAATACCCTCTTTACAGCTGTTTAAAAAAACCTTCATTATTACATGATTTCTATACACACTTTTATACATTTTGCCTGCTTTACATGTACAGAATAACAGAAAACTATTAGTAAGTTTGTAATAGTTTTTTTTTTTAAATTACATCTTGCTGCTTTTAGTTTTCATGCCGAAAACTTCTTTGTGGTCAAGGATTCAAAAATTCATCCAAAATTTTCAGAGATGATTCATACAGGATTCTGAAATGGCATAAAACAATGCATAACAGGATTAGATATGCTAGATGCTAAATCAGTCCTCAGCTATTTGATTCTCAGAGTACAATGACCGCATGATTTCTTCGACCAGTTATTCCATATTAGTTTAAGTATTAAATATGCCTTTACAAATTACTTTTGAAATAGCTGGGTTTTTTTCTTTCAACTTTTCCATTTTTCTGCTGAACACCTCTAGCAATAGTGAAATCTACGGCAAGCCAGTTTAATATACTATGTTAATTCAAGCACATTTTCTAATATTTCATCATCTATTTAAAGAACCCACTTGTTTTCTTCACAGCATTTTTACTCTTCTTTTTCCCAAACATAAGCAGTAAAATCCTTTACCAACACCTCATACTAAGGCCACTTTTCATTCTTTTACTTTCTTTGTCTTCATAACTTTTCTCCTCACCTGTGGCAACTGCTTTCCAAGCCTGAGCTTTCTATCTGATCTGTATTATCAGCTGCCTTCTTCAGCTGCATATACACCCATCTTACTCCCTTTTGGACTCTCTTTTGCCTCACATTACTCCCTAAACAATATCCAAGGTCAGCTGTGGAATTTCAATTTGGCAGGCCCTTTTTATTTTCTTGCATTCTCTGACACAGTCACTCAGCCAGCCTTTGTAGTTGCATTCTCACACAACTTCTTTTAAAATAACCTCAAAAGACAAAAATGGGCATTTTGTTCTTCTGTCAAAACATCTTTTCACTATTATCCACTATAAACTTCATCCTTCACATTACTTTTGTAAAAGATTCCATCACCTGTATTTCTCAAGTTTTTTTCTCCCTATTTTTATTATTCCAGTCCTAGGCTGATGCCCTAAATAAGCAAGGTTAGTCAGTCATTAACCATGATGAGTTAGGACATTCATCTTGAGGCTCCAAGGCCTGAGACAAGATGCAAGCAGCAGCTCTGCATTTTCACACCAGTATACTGAATGTTAGGGCTCCCTGAAATCAGAGTGCCATGGGTGCATCACATGTTCCTCTTTAGAGTGCTATATCCTTTAAGCCATGATGGAACTCAACTGCCAAAAAAAAGCACTATTATTATAACGTACTATAAAAGTAGAATAATTGTGGGGTTTAGACACAATGCTATTTTGTATAAATTTCATTTTGTTACAATTTAAGGCTAATAAAACAACAGATCTGTAATGTGGAACCATGTACCTGCAGCCCACTGGACAATGAGCCTTCATTCAGCACGACTGTACACTTCTCCAAACAGACAAATTTAAGAGTTTTACCAGGTATCCTTCTAGTGAACTTTTAGAGAGGTGCCAGACGAATCATACACAAAGTTGTATTACAAAACAATTCAAGAATCATTATTTACAGATGCAATGTGACTGCAATTAAGAGTTTGGAAGCTAGCTGGACAATAATACTAAAGAAATATCTTTCAGCACAGCCGCTAGCTAAGTTTAAATTCTAATACACATATATCAAAACACCAATTAAAGTAAATACAAATATTAAGTAAAGGTATTATTCTATAGCACATTTAGTTTTATGGAGCATGGAACATTTTTCTCTAGCCTCCAAATCACTGCATTGACAGCTTTATTTGCCTTTTTTTTTTGCTAGGTATAAATATTTACATTTTATAAACTAAACTAATGTGCGTGCCATTACTCTTGAGGAAACTCTCTCAAAATACAATATGTTGTCCAGTATTTTTAAGTGCACTGAACAGCATTTTTAAAGCAATAGACCCACAGGGCCTTCTTAAACTGCCAACTCAGCTGAAGAGGGAAGACTAAATTAGAACAAAGTTTTGCTTCTGAATTAGTGCAACAATTCCCTGTTTAAGGGCAGCACTTTAATTACTACAGCAGACAGCATTTTTTCTTTTTTCTTTCTTTGCTAATACGCAATAGATTACTTCTAAGTTTAAATTTAAGATGCTGGCGCAGAATACCAAGTCACTTGGGAAATTAAAGAATATCACTATTTCCTGGTATACCTGGGTATTAAATAAAATAATCCCTCCAGGAGTTATTATGAGATAATGCATTCAGAAGCAAAAAGTAATAACACTATTAAGTATGAGTTAAAAAACCAGTAATATATTTTGGCACACAGCAGTGCAGCACTGCGTGTTATAAGATTGCTCAAAGTCGTGATCAGAGATCTAGCTAGCACCACAGCATAACTAAAATTTTGGTGTTTGCTAAGTTCAGTAGGATGATAAAATAGTTTACAAACAACAGGGCACACTTCAGGCTGCATATAATCACATTTCAGCTATATATTAGCACACTAGTACCACAGCACTTCAACTGGCATATCAGAAGACACCAAAGCCCAGCCTTGTGTCCAAGAAAGTGCAAATACGCTTTAAATTGATCAAACAAAACCTAATAATTGAAGAACTTCCTCCTAACCTTTTTTTTTCCCCCAGCATGAATTCTTCTACATTTCTGGAGAGAAAACATTCCCCAACATACCTGTAGAAATAAAAATCATCCCAAATTCTGCAAAGCTGTGTGGAATTTTGTTATCGTACTGCAATTCTGATTCTTGTTAAAAATACTTCCCATCATCATGTTCTTACTCCTAATCTTTTAATGCCAGACAGGAAATGGAAGTGAAGGGTACACTGGTTTTGATTGTCTTTTATCCCTTGGTGGGGTATTTTTTGGTGGTTTTTGGTGGTTTTTTGGTTTGGTTGTTTTTTTTTTTTTTTAAAAAATAAATCTCATTTTTGATGGTACATAACTGAGGCAGCTCATATATATCATACAATTTTCTGGTCTAGTTCTTAAGATTGCCATTTTTCTTTCAGGAGGGTTACATAATACCTTTTTAGCACTGCTATAATAGGAGATATAAATGAATTACTGCATATCAGTCTTCACTGATAACCTCTCTTCTCACATCTCCTGAGTCGATGGACCACAAGACAGGGACAAAATCCCTCCGATCTTATGAGAGGATCAGGTTTGTGACCACCTGGGGAACCAGAACATAGGTAAGTCTATGGGACATGATGAGATACATCCCAGAGTCCTGAGGGAATTGGCTGATGTAGTTGCCAATCCACTCTCCACGATATCTGAAAAGTCCTGGCAGTCAGGTGAAGTCCCTGGAGACTGGAAAAAGGGAAACATTGCACCTGTTTTTAAAAAGGGTAGACAGGAGAACCCTGGGACCTACTGACCTGTCAGCCTCACCTCTCTGCCTGGGAAGATCACAGAACAGATCCTTCTAGAAGCTATGCCGAGGCGCATGGAGGTGACTCGAGACAGCCAGCATGGCAGCGAGTCCTGCCTGACCGACCTAGTGGCCTCCTACAATTAAGTGACTACATCAGTGGGCAGAAGAAGAGCTATGGATATCATCTACCTGGATTTCTGTGAAGCCATTGACAGTCCTCCACACCATCCTTCTCTCTAAATTGTAGAAATATGGATTTGATGGGTGGACTGTTCAGCACATAATGAATTGGTTGGATGGTCACATCCAGGGAGTAGTGGTCAATGGCTTGATGTCCAGATCAGTGACAAGTGGTGTCCTTTAGGGGTCCATACTGGGACCACTGCTGTTTAATAACTTCTTCAATGACAGACAGCAGGATCGAGTGCACCCTCAGCAAGTTTGCATACGACACCAAGCTGAGTGGTGTGGTTGACATGCCTGAGGGGTGGGATGCCATTTAGAGGAACCTGGACAAGCAGGCCCATGTGAACCTCATGAGATTCAACGAGGCCAAGTACAAGGTCCTACACATGGTTGGGTTGTGTGGTTCACATGGGCCACCAAGGTCTATGTCTAGTCACTACAATACCAGAGAACAACATTCCTCAGGCCAGTGATCCACCAGAAGAGTGTGCTGTGGAGGCGTGCTTAGGTCTGAAGGGCCATGCAAGAAATTGTTGAGTAAAATGAAGCAGGTTTGTTTTGTTTTTTAAATTAAAGTCTGTCTATTCTACATGCATTGTATCATGAATAGTAAGGATCATGTTTGAAGAATTAAAGATTTCGAGGGCCTCTGCACGTTCAGGCCCTTGTGGTGCATTAGTAACTTTCTCAATATTTTTGGAAAATGTCCATAACCATAGTCTGTTTTCTTCATATTCTACGTTTGTGCTTTTTAATGGGTACTTTGGCTGGTTTCTAATTCCATCGGCAGTTCAATAACCAGGCAGAAATCAAATGCTAACAAGTTTTTAGACTTAAGCAAGTCTGAGACACTTAAGGCTAAAGCATTCATCATGACTGTCTATCTCAGGCAGGTCTGAAAGAAATGATTGCAAAGGCAATGAGGTCAATCACTTCCGAGAAACTAATCTCAAAAGATCCAAAAGTCTAAAAAGGTATGACACCAAAATCCCAAAGAACAAAATAAAAATCATCTGTGGAAAGGTTTTAAGTCATTGCTATATATTCAGTTAAATTTTTATTGTCTGCATAGGGATGGCGTCATACCAAAACATGGGAGAAAAATCATCTAGCAATAAGAAATAATCACAGACTTCTTGCTTTATTCTGCACATGCTGCTGACAGAACTGTATTTCAGAACTGAATCCTGCAATACACAGGATCAAGTCATAACGCATTAAAATTAAATGCAAAAAACCCAAACTAAATATGTAAAGATTGTAATCACAGGAAATATATGGGTGGGAAATTTAATACTGTGCTGGGCTCCATACCTCACAACTTTTTTAATGCACCTTAAACCTTGCAAGCATTCAGAATGCTCTGTGCTACATAAGTGCAAAGCACAGTCAGCAAAGAGGGTACAGGAGAGGTTAGAGTTCATTTCCCACAGCACATTTACCTTTCAGTGCTGCTGCATTTTTCTGTGGCAGCATCCTTGTGTGTTAGCAGTTTCCTCTGAATGGCAGGTGCAACATCCTTTAGAAGTGAGATTTTGTGCTGACCTATGTGAAATAGGATTACATTGAAAAGCTGGACAAAAATAATGCTTTATAAAAAAAAAGACCCTGCGTATTTTCATACAATATTTAAGATAAAAGATTGCTTAATGAAAGATTAGTTATTAAATTAGATTTCACTGTCCTGGATTAATTTCTGTGTATTTCAGCAAAGTAGAATATAGAAATAAACCCTATGAGTTAGCAGTCAGTTGTATTTTTAAAAACTCATTACACACAGATTGAAAGTCCAAAGCTTAACATATAACCTTAAATCCTGTAGAAAAATGTAACTTAACAGGATGAGGAAAAGTGCCTGTTGGATTATATAAGGCCTCAACATTCAAAATGTAGCACATTAAAAAAATAAGAAAAAAAGACAAAAAACGGTTTGACTGACCTTTAATTATAATCACAATGTAGACAGTTGCTGTTAGACTAAAAACCCCGTCAATTTTTTCAGTGAGAATGCATTCCATTAACTCATTTAAAAATGACCTAAGGAAAAAAAGAGAGAATACATTATAAATCATGTTTCTTTCAAAAGAGACCTGGACTGGACAGGTTTGTGATTATGCTACTCTGCCACCATAGCTTCAAAGATACCATACTGGACAAAGCAGTGGTTACTGGGCAACTGAAGACTACATACCACTTCTGGAACTAGAGTATCTGAGTTGGCAGAATGGCAAATCACTCAGAAAGAAAATTAAAAAAAGGTTGTAAACAGAATAAACAGCTTTTAAGAGTATTTAAGAGCTCAGGGACTATTTAGGGTAAGTCAATCCATGAAAAAAAAAATATTTGTTCTACCAGAGTTTAACTCGCATACTTTGTAATGAAATTTCTAACATTGATTTCCACTGAAGTTTACAAAAATATTACAAGATTACAAAACATTACAAAAATGAAGTTTATGTTATAGGACTCCAAGGGTTTGTTAGTAACTTATCATGCCATTAAAACTATTACCACTTGTACCCTGATTAGAAACTGGAGTTTAATTAACACTTTGGCCTAAACTGTATATCTCATAAAAATTAAAACAGATGAGTTCCCAATTACAAAACAGCGAGGAAGGTGTATAACTAAATATAGCCCTGAAACACTTCCAAACTACAGTTTAGATATTGAAAGTATAGACGGAATAACAGAACCAAAACAACTGTTTAAGGTAAAGTCTGAGATAAATAGTAACTCAGTATTTATCTTAAGAGGCTCACTTTTAAGAAGAGATGATAGTATTACCAGCAAACTTCAGAGATGTTTTGGGACATATATCAAGTCAAGAAAAATGAAACAAGGGAGTCCAGAGTTTTAGCAACCAAACTAAACTGCAACAGGAAATAAGGCAATACTACAGAATGATGCCACTATTTGGTCATTATAGCGTTGTGATTTTTATGGTACAAATAACAAATTTAACTCAGAAGCAATTGTCAAAAACAGAGAAAAGTACAAGAATAAGAGGGATAAAGCAGGGGGTGGACAAGATCTGTAACCCTCATACTCCTCAGAGCACAAAACTAAATCTCTGAAGAACTAAAGGGGAAACTGAGAACAGTAGATATTGCAATAACGTTCCCTAAAATATCTCAAAATATCTGTTACCAAAAGTGTACATCATAAATACCCAGTTCTGACTTTAATTGTTCTTCAGGCTTTTATTGTGCTAAGATATCTAAATGAAATATGTAGTTAAGAAAAGAACCAAGCATCACTAGTGACTCAGTAAATGAGCTTTGTAGAAGCTCAAAGAGCTGAGAAAGACGAATCCTCTTTAGGTTCTGAAATAAGTATTATAAAGTCGCTCATGCATTGCATTAGTTTTATTGTATCATTGTGGACTAACCTGACCAAGTATTGATTTCATTTCATACTGCTCTTAAATTGCTAACTGATAGTATTGCAATCAGAATTTTGACTTCATTGTTATTACGCTTAGGTCAGTACACACATCCTTTAGCTCCGTGAAGGAGCCCTGTAATTTTATTAACCTGTAATCAGACCCAGTGCAGAGTCAATGAAGCTGACTTTCACCACCTCCCTCTCAACAAGGATCACGTGAGCCTGCAGGCAAAGATAAAATGGAACAGAACAATAGGCTATTTACAAATACATATACGTAAAAGAGAAGTAATTGGTTCCTGTACAGATAGTTCCCTACTACAAGGAAAGGATACTCACACAACTGGTCAGATATTGCCAAGTCACTCCGTATTTTCTCTGGAACAGGGATCGAAATTCAATGCTAGAGATTGACTACTTAGCAACTGAAAACAATAGATGCAGCAGAACCACATGCAAGATGACTCCGTTCACAGAACAGAAGCTCACATCAGATTCTGTAATGTCAAAGGCTTTGCATGGAAAGATGATAATTTCTGAGATACTGAATGATTTACTAATGGGCTCGGATTATGGACTGTTAATACAGATTAATAAAACAGCCTTAAAAGTAGTCTCTGTCCTTAGGCACCAGTAAAACCAGATGTAAATTATCTCCTGACTTACATCTTTTTTGCACCAAAAAGATAAATACTAGAATATAAACCCAAGTTTATCAAAGTACTCAAAGAAACAACCTGGTCCAAACTAACAGTTCTCTCCATCACTACTGGCAAGAAAAAGTTTCAAACGAACTCACTGAATTTCTGCATTGCTTTTCAAAAGCGGTGTGTAAAATAACTGTTTCACTAAAAGACAGCACCCTGATGGACAGCAACAGCCTCACAGCAGAACAAGATTTGGATGAGGACACCTAACTGCTCCACTCTGGAGTCCTTTGTTTTGCAAGTTCAACTAGAACTAGAAAAGGATGGAGAACGAAAAAAACCCCTCATGAGAGCAGAGATGGGGATACACAATGCCTGTCAGATGAGGAAGTTACGAATAGGAGTTAGTTGTGGTAAGTCATGGAGAATGATAGAACTTCTAAAAGAATACACATTAGCCCCTTCATCATTTAAAATATGTCTGGTGTGTATAACTATGTAAATGAAAATTGAGTATGAACAAACCAAGCAAAATGAAACTCAATTGTGATGGTTTTAGATGTTCAGGGTACCCATTAAATATAGCAAATAATAATTAAAAAAAGACATTACCCTACTTTTGGGGGCTTTTAAGACTCAAATGCTTTAAAACTATATTTAATTTTGTGATTTGAATACAGCTATAGTACATTTTCACCTCATTGCAGACGTTCGACTCAAGGATTAATGCTATTTCTGGTAAATATTTTATCTCATCTAAATACTTCTAATGTTTCTAAGTACCTTAGGAAAGAAGCAAGATGTATGATATGATTAAAGAACTCATTTAGATGAACAGTCTTGTAAATAAGCAGCACTCTTAGAAGCAGTTAAAAAAAATGGAACCAATCCCCCAACTGGTACCTATGCAATATGTGAGGAGAAAGGGATAATGAAATAGTGCAGGTAAAGTTAGCAAGTATCTAGTGCCTCAAGGTTTATTTGAATTTAGAAATTAAAACGTCATTGACAACATACAAACTGTTCTACATTAGCCACAATCTTGGAAAAATTCACGTAGGAACAGTTACCTGACAACATTAACTGACTTCATAATTATGGCCATTAAACTGCTTGAAAAAGGAGGAAGGTCTGAAATAGCCTTTGGAACAGTTAAGTCTTTTTCATTGGAAGCCTAAAAACAAAAAAGTCAACAACTGTTGTAGATCATAAAATACATGTATGCCGAAAATATTGAAGCAAATCTGTATTCCAGTAATTGCACTAACCAAGACCTATCCTTAACTAATTAAGAAACATTCATGTGTGTTCTTTGAATAGCCTTAATCCAATTGTGTTGTGTCCAAATAAACAAACCAAATTTAAATTAGAAATGGTAAAACTAAAACAAATAAACAGTATTTGTAGCAAGGCAAATACTGTCCACAGTTGTGGAGAACAATTACATTGTTGGTCACTATTTATCAAGGCACAGCCTATAAACACAAATGAGTATCCTTTGTGTCTCTAAGTTTAAGTGTGAATACATAATTTCTAAAAATAACTTAGGTGACAGTGATTTCCTGATTACCTGTGTCAGCTTTTTTGGCCTGAGTTCTGAAGAGCATGACAAGTATTTAGTTGGAACTTAATATTTTACTAGCACAATAACCTGATGCCAGGGAAAAACCCAGCTCAGGTGACTTACAGCAATGAAAATTCATCACCTATGGGTATGAATCTGCAGTATCATTCAAGACCATGAACTTTTAGTCCACAGCATCTGCAAAGAGCACGCTCTCATCCCACAGCCCCTCAGCTGATACATTAATATTTGCAGGGAAATCTCTGTTATGGTTTCGGTTCCTTCTGTAACACAGAATCTTAGAAGCAGCTCTATTCTACTCAGTACTTTCTCATGACTGCTTATTGCTCTATTTCTAACCTATCTAGCAACCACAGTAAAAATGCAGCCTCTGCTAAAGAACCCCTGCTCTTCCTTGTTAATTCTCAAAGCTTCAATCTTACCAGCCATATTTGTTCTTAACACTACACGTATTAGGAACATGCTTGGGGAATATTCCCCTTCTCCTTCAAAGTACAGTACATACAATATTAGCACATACAATAACCTCTGTCTATATATGCTTTTCAGTATTAGAACTTTTCTTTACTTTCCAAAGAAACTTAGATGAGATATTTGGAAATGCTCTAGATAAAAAAAAAACAAAACAGAGGAACGGAAAAAAAAAAAGTGGTAAGAGAAATGGATATGTATTGGAGCAGAGAATGCATCAGTGCTGAGGAAGATATCAGCCTGCTCTCGAACAGGGCTACAAAACTTTATGGGACAGTTCCAAGAATAGGGAACTGGAATCTTTCAGAGATCACTGGTTCACTTCCCAAGTTCTCAAATGCTGGTTGAGTTGAACTGAGGCAGGTTTAGAACAACCTTCCTTCCTCCTCCTTTCCCTGAGCTTTTATTACTGAGCACTGCATCATATCGCAGGGATTATGCCATTGGTCACTTTGGCTCAACTGCCACAGCCGTGTCCCCTCTCAACCTCCTGCCCACCCTCAGCCTGCTTACTTTTTTTTTCAGGGCAGGGAGCAAAGGGAAGAAAGCCTTGACACTTGGCAAGCACTGTTCAGCAACAGCCAAAACTAACCAGTGTGTCCTCAGCAGTGATCTAGCCACAGCTGCAAACCACAGCACCACAGGGACTGCACTGAAGAAAGTTAAGTCCTCAGACAGACCCAGCACAAAAATACTTAAGCGAGAATATCTCAAAAATCATGACATTAATCTCCAACACTGCGTCATTTCTAAATTCTTCTGACTGAGGCAGATAGTGAACTAGGTATCAGGACAACTCTGTTCTTACATGACTTGTATTCATAAATCTGAGAAATGCACTGTAATGTGAATACATGACAAATAAAATTTCCTGTTTGTTCCATGCCAACACACACAAAATCTTCATCTGCAGCACAATGATCACACTTTGTGAACATAGCTCTGTTGTTCTAACGTAACCTTTAGAAAGCAGTTAAATTGGAAAAAACAAAAAAAGTAGTCTGTATTAACTTTACCTTCTGTAGCACAGTATTTATCTCTGCTACTATTGCAGCCAGGAGAGTAGAGAGCACACCTCGGTGAACTGCAGGGCAAGATGAATGCCAGCACTGGACTGCATGGAGCAGTTCTCCAAGAGGCATTTGAATAGAGTGAATCAACTAAAACGAAAGAAAAATGGATGAGGTTTTTTAGGATAGCTTAAGCATAATTGAAACATTTCAGCAAGCTTCTCTGTGAAGAAGTGCAGACCACACCTTAAAAGCTATTGAGGTATTCCAGTCACCTGGGAGAAGGGGCAGCAGTGTGAAATCAGCAAAATGCTTGGGAAGTCTACTCATAATTTGAGAGAAACAAAAAAACCCACAATGGCTGTAACAAAGAACTGAATGTTTTTCGCAAGTCCTGAAAAGCAGACCATCAGATTTTCCAGAGTGATCCACCCATCTCACTACTATCTAGTCTCTGCTGTAAAACACAAGAAGCTAACTCTACTAAGAAGATAGAAGGTTTTGAATGAAGCTGATACCATTCAGGCTGAAAGAAATAAATAAAATAACAATCTGTCCTCCCAAGCTCATAATATATGTAATGAAATTCTTTACTCTGGATTGAGGAAATTCATTTAATTGCAGGTAAGATTAATAACGTATCAGTACTGACACAGTTCAGGATCATTGGTAACAGAATGCATTGTTTTCCAATTTACTAGTCTTCCTATCATAAAACTAACAATGGATAAAAAAATATTGGTAACAAGGAAACTTAGAAAATTTAACCAATGTCAACTTGAATAACAACGTCATAGCATCTAAGTACAACACATTTGCATAAAAAGTACGGATTTATCTACATATTAGGTAGCAATTTCAAGTGTAATATGATACCTGAATCCCTTCTTCCTGCTGTTCCTTGAGTCTACATGCCACACATTCTAAAATTTTCTGGAAGATGGTCTGTACAGCATGGAAAAGATTTGCCACTTCATCTGTCTCAGTATTCTGAGTTAAACAAGCTTCAATAATTTCTTTTAGAGCACACAGTAACACCGGAGCACAAAAGCCACCTCTCTCTAGAGAAAGAGATAAATACCACAATACACAAAAATATGAGATATTCTTCAGGTACCAGCTTAGAATGAAACTCAGTTACAAACCATAACTAGCTATAGTTTACAAGTGTAGATGATTATTTATTTTCTGAGAGTCCTTAGCTGAAATTTTCATACAGTTCAATCAATATTTTAAGTATAAATCTAGTGTTTCTTCCAATCCTTGAAGTATAGGGATTAAAATTGCAGATTTCTTCAAGATTTGAGCCCTAATTCTAACTGTATTGTAGACATAACTTTTCAAATGTGAGCCCAATTGAAATAGTGCTACAATGTTATCTCCTAAGGCACATTGATATATATACACACACACGCGCACAAATATATCACTTATGTATATATTAAAAACACTATATACATATAAAACCCCCTGAATTATATAGTAATATCTGGAATCTAAGAGCAAGGAAGAAACATTAGTCATCAACAGTGACATGGTTCTTGGTTGGTTCTCTGCTTGTTTTCAGTATTCCGAAAAGCTGCCGTGACTTTCAATCGTATTATTGCTACTGGCTTGCGTAAGCTGTAAGCACCACTTTTTGAGAATGACTCCAAGATGCTGAAAGGAACAGTTCTGATAATATACGAAAATTCAGCTAAGTATATATATGGAGATATTGATGTTAGTACAAAATACCGTACCTGTTTGTATAGCTGAAAGAGCCATATCTAAAATCTGTGCCTGAAATGTGACATTTCCAAGGCCAACCATTATGACATCTTTACATACTGTCAGGTAGGCCTAGAAAAGAGATGCAAAAGTATATGAGAAACAAAACTTTTATAAAGTAACGATTCACTAAAACCTAAAACTAACAAAACCACGAAATCTTAGCCAAGTGTCCGTGACAGTTGGTACATCTGCTTGGAGCAGTTTGCAGCCTTTGAAAAGCAGGAGTTCCAAACTCCTTTCCTCCAGTAAGCAGTTTCTCCAAAGGCAGGAAATCCTCTATCTATTTTTTTTTTTTTAACCAGGCTCAGATTAGAGGCACTGATACTTAACATTGACCAAGGCAGAACATGGCATCTCTAGCAGTCTTGAATAGCAAAATTAAAAATATCATACCAGAAGAGCTTTTCCCT
>NW_010398855.1:29456-36433 GCF_000710305.1 Buceros rhinoceros silvestris
CCTACAGAGACACGCACGTGTTACATACTACAGATTCTAATACTAATGTATAAACAGAGCAGAGAATTTTCAACCAGTCTATGTATACATGAGCCGGGTTGTCCAATGACATTGACTGTGACTAAAGTTAGTCCAAATCTTTCCCTTCACCAAAACCTGACAGGATCTAGAGCTCAATGCTAAAATCCACCTTGGGTTAAGTGATACGTCAGGGAAATGTGACAAAAAAGAATTCAAAACTAGCTAATACCCTCCCCCCCCATTATATAATGGAATGCTTTTTGTGATGAGTAAATGAAGATAAGGGGTAAGTGACACTGTCAGCGATGACATGGGGGTTTGTGTCAGAGGGCCTATCAGCCCACTCAACAAATCAGTCACCTAAAGAGAATGGCCCTCCGCTGAATCACTGCCCGTAACAGTAAGTGCCGAACTGAGTAACAGGCCAACCAGAGAAGGAAGGGTGAAACGGGAAAGAATGGGATATACCATGGGGAAAGTGATAGAGAAATGTAAGTGGAAAAAGAAGAGACAAGCCAGTCCTCTCTCATACAACAGTATTAAAGGAGAAACTGTAACTACTGTATGTTATATGGTTATTTTGAGACAAACTAGGTTCAATGCCAGCATTGTTACTAAACATACACTCCAAACAATTAAAAAGCACAATCAATACCACATTCCAATAAGAAAACAGCATACAAAGTGAGAAGCAAATAGGAGCATGTGGCTTGTTACAGGAGATGCAAGAGGCCTGGATTCCCTTCTTCACTTCCAGACAGGTCTTTACACCTGTTTCTTCTCTGAAAATAACGATGCAAATGGACTTTGAGATCTACCAGTAAAGATTACTGGGTTTCATTATTGGCTAGTCATGTAATCTGTCAGATGGGTTTACAGGTGACAACTGCCTATCCTACTGCCTATCAATAAAGTTTTGTTTTCATTTTGTATTCAAATCTAGGAAATTGATGATAAATATTCTGGTAATGCTGATGAAGATTGCCTAGTTTGTCTTTCTATAAGGTTGAGTTCTGTGCCTGCAAACTTTTGAGAAATAGCCACAAAAGAATTATGATGCGCATACTACATTTTTTATTCAGAGAGGAGAGACAATAGCATATAAACCACACAGGAACACTGTACCAGGAACAACTACAACACTTGTTTGAGCTCCTGTCTCTCTATGCTTTTCAAAAACACCCTTTGGCTGCAGCAGCAGGATTTAGTTCAAGACTGACTTCCTCATTAATAAATTCCCAGATAACTTATGTCCTACCTGTCTGCTGACTTCCAAAGATATGTTCTATGGGACTCAGCACTAGAACGAAGCATGCTGAATTCCTCAGGGTATAATTCTACCTATTTATTTGGGGAAAGCAGGAAGGAAAGAAAGGAAGGAAGCAAGCAAGCAAATATGATTAGATCTAAATCCTCTCCCATAATCACACCATCTTCCGGGTCCTCTAAGTCATCCTCTATTGTGCTATTCAATCCCATGTATGCAGCTGCAGTGATTCTGTCATTCTCTGGACCTTCTACGCTAGAGGATAACGGGCTTTTAAGTGTTAGCACACCACAAAACCATACCCTTGTTTTGCAGCAACTAATTTTCTTCTTCTCAGAACTGAGATTCAGTGACAACCTTCACTCTGTGTTAATGCACTTCTCATTAAAGTGCATAAACATTACCTTTATTTAATATAGGGCATGAGAAATTAAGGACAGGAACTACTCGTTTAGAAACCTAAAATTTGGGACATCCAGGTTACATCACCTGCTGTGCTAGAAATTTCTTGAGTGGGCATTTTCACAAGGGTGAAACATAAAACATGTTCCAGTCTCACTTCAACTGATATGATGAGAATATATATTATGCACTGGTAGGTGAAAAAAGTCTAGATAACAATGAGGTGTTGTCAACTCTAAGTACTTGATTTAATTGCTAGTGAGTGTGCAATTATATTATTTTATATTTATAAAGTTTATAACTAGCTATTTAAAAAAAAAAAAATCGTGTGATTTTAAGCAATCAAAGGAACAGCAAAAGCATAAAACTGTAACCTCAGAATAATCAGGACTGTGTTTCAGCAACTCATTTACTTGCTGGGCTCCAGAAACAGCATTGCACTCTGTTCAACAATACACAGTTGCTACATAAACGGCCTTTCAGACTGGCTATGTTATAAAAGACGCTAACCTGGATAATTAATTCAGCAACATTACTGCGCTCTGAAATGCCATCCTCTTGATTACTTGCTAGTATAAAAGGTACAACTTGACTTTCTATCCAAGCACCTGTCTCCTTCAGAAGGCAGAGGTGATCTTTTCCTTCTTCAGAAAACTGGAAAAAAGAATAGGAGATGTTTACCAACTGTCTTTCCAGTTAGAATTTCCTTATACTGTCAGCTGTAACTCCAACTTGTACTGAAAAGGCATAACCATACCTCGTTCTGAAGATGAATACTCAACCTGCAAAAGAGGCTGAAGGCTCTTAGGCCAGTTGCAGGATTGCAGCTACCAGAACCTGCAACGGTTCCTTTCAGAATTGAGTCAAGACTGTCCTGAAATAAAGGTTTACATTTTTATTTTCCAGAAAATTGTCTCAAATGTCTCTTTACCTAACAGCTTTAAACAAAAGGTTTTAAAAAAAAAAAAAAAAAAAAAAAAAAAAAAAAAAAAGACCCCCACAAAAAAAAGAATCCCAATCCCCCAAAAACCAGCAGGCATACTTTAAGTTACTGTCAATTTGCAGCGCCATAACTGGTTTTTAGACTATTCCATATATGGACATTCCAATCATCTGCTTCCTTAAAAATGCTCAACACTAGATTGTTGATTCAACTACAAAAATTTTGAGATACCTAAAAATGACAAGCTGATTCAAATCTGCTTTCTACGAACAATTCTGAACTAACGTGCTTCTAGATTAGAGTATTTGTTTAAAATAGAAATTAAAAGGATTTTTATAGAGAGGAAGAGGGGATCAGGAGTTGTATTTATGCTTGCAGGCCTTCAATTTGACTCAGGCAATATACAATGTTACGCACTCTTTTACAAGCACTGTTTACTACCTTTGCAGCACCAAGAGTTTTCAGAAGCTTCTTCAGTTTCCTTTTCGGAACAGAGAGTAGGCAACCACGATTAACAGGATGAGTCAATAAATATTCAATGTAATCAACTGCTAATTCTGGCTTCGATTCATGTGTTACATGGATACGTACTCGTCGTTCAGATGTTTTAATGTTCTAAATGAGAAGAAAGCACAAACCCAATAGAATACTGTTAATATCTTACTTTACAAATAGTTCCAAAACAGAATAATATGGCATTAAAGAGGCTTCTTCTATTACAAAACCCAACACAACCAGACAAAAAACACGATGCCTTTATGTGATCTAGCAATTCCTTAGTTCTTCGATGTATGCATATGCACACCTTTCTTGGGGTTAGCGTGTCAGACAACCAATCACAGGCTAATTCCATAACATGTCCCACTTGGCCCCAGCGACACATGCAGTCTATCAGGATAGAGTATTTGCTTTGGTGAGCTCCATTGTCAATGTTTCTGAGTCTGGAGATAACACTACAGCTTTAAAAAAAAAAATAAAAAGAAGAAAATACCATCAACCAGTATAATACAAATCAAAACGATTTCGCGCCTCACAAATTTTACTAACTTACTGAATTTGTTTAGTGGATTAATTTATCCAAATGGGCATTTAGTACATCAACTTGTGAAAAATTCGCAAATACAGTCAACAAACGCTTTCTTGTCTTTCATATTTTGAATTTAAAAATAGTACCTGAATGTAGGAATAGCAGCAGGGGGCATAAAGGATGCCAGAATAACCAATGGAGTCATGCAACGCTCATCCTAAGATAAAAAAAGTACACTGTATGATGCACTGGTACACGTACACACATGCATTTAAAACTAAGAGGGCACTGAAAAAGTGAGATTACATAATCTCTAAGTGAGGATTTCCTTTTTTTCACTAGAAGTCGAACTGAAAGAAGCTCATATGAACATGTGGCTTGCAATCTGCAATTTCCAATTCCTATTCGCAGAGGTCAATTATCATTCAGCTTTCTGACATGCTGTCAGAACGACTACCGTGAATAATTATGACCCCGTCAGATTAATAACCATTGCAAAAGAAGTAACAGCTCTAGCTTAGATTTTTTCTAGTAGTGGCCAATATTTAATTGCACAAACATGACACCATCTAACTCCTCTCAAGTGCCTTAAATGAATAGTCATTCACATCACAAATTTGTAAAGAAGACTCTGAAGGAAAAGGTACTTACGTAACAATGGTAATGTAAAATGCACGGTAAATCATTACAACACATTGTAATACAAGGTCTAGACCACAACATAATCTCACTCGGGTTATATAGAAACCAATCTACGTGACTCCTCAAAACCAGTGTACCAGTATGTCCAAGCTTCATGAACACAATCAGATGAAAATATTACCTACTCAGACACTTGGAGATCTAAAACCTTTTAAAGATGATTTTTAAAAGAACATTTAAAAATAAATTTGTAGCTTTACAGGAAAGCTTTTTCAATCTGTAGTCTGAGACAAACTAAGCCTCTGATGACAGGTCTTTTTTGATCCAAGCTGCTTATTCACTGTAAGAATATCAAAGAGGTTGCTTGCTGAAGCTGGATATTCTCATCTGCTCACTAGAACCTTTCAGGAGGGATGTTATATCCTCTACCAAAAAAGATTTGGAACGTCTTTGACAACTTCCAAATGCTTTCAGGGTAGAAAGAGCTTTGGTGTGCGTCTATGCTGCAGAATATTACGTAGCAATGAATTGTTTTCCACTCCCTGGTTATCTAAAGCACACTTGAACGTTGTGAAGTGTAACAGCCAGCATAAGTCAGTATACTTCAGCATAAAAGCCATAAACACAAACCACACGTCCAGTAGATAATCCTTCCAAATGCACTACAGTGTGCAGCAGACACTATTAGCCCTTATCAAAACATATCATCCTGAAGAATAACACTATAACAATTAAGCAGATCAAGCAGACTGAAAATATGAAAATGACTGATTTTAATTAATTCCTTATATCAAACCCAAACAATAAGTGCATCAAAGGATCATTAGAGAGTAGAATCAAATTAGCAGGAACCAATCACAAGAAAGTAAAAAAGGAGCCTCAGCTGCTTCAACTGTTTGTTTCAGCAGCTGGGTCATAACTAGAAGTGGTGGTTGTGGTGGAAGAGGTGGGGGGAAGCATCTGGAAAACCATGCAGACTCATGTACACTCAGTATTTATTCTGCAATGGCACATTTTCAGTTACTGATTTCCAAAAGTTCCAAAAACATTTGAAAGAATGGAATCCTATAAAAACATTACAAGGAGAGCAGTTTATTGCATACGTACGTATTTCGTATTTACATGCTGACTACTTAGATAATGGCTCATCAGTCAGACACTGCAACTGGAGAATAGCTTCTACCCATTTGTGGTACTCCAAGAAACTTGCTACATTTATGGTTTATACAGCAACGAAAAAGAATACTTAATGCCATGAAAATAGATAGAGGACATAACACATGAAAGCATCTGAAGAAAATGCTAAGCACTTAGAGGAAAATCTAGACTTTTTTTACCTTAAATACTTTAAAATATTCAGGAAGTACAGAAGCAAATTTTCTGATAGCATAATCTTTGGCATCTTCATTGTGATCTAGTGCTTTGTGGATGCTTCTCCAGAGAATTACAGTAATCTCCAATAAACTTGCCATGCTGGCCACATCGTTTACTGACAACACGTTATTCAACACCTGAAATACAAACACTTAGATGATATTATGTATTATATTCTCAAATATAAATTTAGGTTAAAGTAAGGTTTAAAAAAACCTCCTGAAAATCCTTCTATTCATTTTGCAAAGGCATTGTGTTTGTGTTGGAACATGAACTCCACAATTCAGTCTTACTCTACCTATATAGCTACAGTCATCTGACACTGTTAACTTTTTTAATAATTTATTTGTAAAACCAAACCAATTTACAATTAGTACTGGAATTAGGGAAGTACTCACTTGAAATATGCTTGATATTCCTTCTATTTTATTCTAGCTACTCCACCAAAATTTTGCTATTGCAGAGCATGAACACACCACAACAGTAGCCCTCCCCTTCTAATTCCACAGATGCCCAAGTGCTTTCCTTCAGACTTGAGTCGTATCATTAACAACCTAGTTTCAAATCAAGGACCACAGAAAAAAAAGTTACTATAACTTATCAGAAAATGGACTTTCTTACACTTGTATTCTCTTTTTCACTTTCACCATCATCATCATCATCATCAGTATCATGAAGACTGTCTTTTCTTGCTTTCTGGATGCAGGCATTCAAGCAGCGCCGAATAGTAAGCATCAATTTTGCTACATTTAAATACAATAAGAGTAAATTAGACATTTATTATTTGTTAAGAATGTTGCTCGTAAATGCTTTTAAGTGTACTGATGGAAAGTCAGTCTGAGCAGGCAACAGGAAAAAATGTGAAAATGTTTCATATCCTCAAGTATGAAAAAGAAATGATGCCCTGGTTTTGGCTGGGACAGAGTTACTTTTCTTCCCAGTAGCTGGAGCAGAGCTGTGTGTTGGTTTACTGTGAGAACAACGTTGATAACACATGGATGTTTTAGCTGTTGCTAATTAGCACTTACCCCAAGTTAAGGGTTTTTCAGTGTCCCATGCTCAGCCAGAGAGCAGGAGCACAGGAAGCTGGGAGGGAGCGTGGCCAGCACAGCTGACCCAACCCAACCAAAGGGATATTCCTACCACAGAACATCACACCCAGCATGTAAACTGGGGGGAGTTGGCCAGGAGAGGTGGATCACTGCTCGGGCATCAGTCAGTGCATGGTGAGCAACCGGTCTGTGCATCACTTGTCTTTTCTTATTTCTCTCTCTCTCTTTGTTATCTTCCCTTTCATTACT
>NW_010398856.1:0-4678 GCF_000710305.1 Buceros rhinoceros silvestris
GGGCGGGCAGCGGGATCTGGGGCGTTTGGCTCCATTCTCCCTTCCCTTTCAGCGCCGGCAGTGTCCTCGGTGCATACAGATCCCCCGTCCCTTTCTCCTCCTGACAAGTGCGCACATAAATAAATTACCCCACCGGGTGAGTGTGGAACAATCTGTCCCCTAAATTCTATTCATCGCCAGACAGGACCCATTATTCCCCCGATTAAAGCCGCTGGAGTAGCTTGCAAGGGTTACAGTTACTCTGTCAAACTGTAAATAAGACACTAAAAATAAAGGGCGCTGGCGAGAGAAGGGGGAAAGGGAAGCCAGACTAATGCCTGCTGCTAGGGAAACCGAATGAATCCCTAATGACGCATGTGTACAAACTGCAAATAATGAAGGCAAAGTGACAAACAGCCCTCGGCGAGTTCCTGCCTCGGCGGCGGCAGCAGAGACCTGCTCGCTCCTTCCTCTGGGGAGAACCAACGGGGAGTGGGACCCCCTTCCCGCGCCCCTCTGAGCACAGCCCTTGCGCCTAACTCACGGAAGGGTTTAGGTCTTGGGGATGCACTTGTTTGTCAGGCGCAGGAATTGGCGCTGCTTGAGCCCACATCCCTTCTCGGGCTTGCACGGGGAAAACGTCCATCGCTTGTGGCCTCAGAGCACCATGAAAAGCAGCAGCTCCCAAAACTGTAGTTTGTGCTCTGCTGTTAGCACTGCCTGAAGCCCCGGCGTAGGACTGGAG
Organism: Buceros rhinoceros silvestris; assembly: GCF_000710305.1. NCBI lineage: Eukaryota > Metazoa > Chordata > Aves > Bucerotiformes > Bucerotidae > Buceros > Buceros rhinoceros. The sequence continues at coordinate 725 of NW_010398856.1, forward strand.
TAGGACGAGGGGGAGGCTTTAAGTCTGTCTGACTTCTCAGAGCCCATCCCCCGGGCAACGGGGATGCAGCCCGGCCTCCTTCCCACCTGCAGCGGGTCACAGAGACCTTCAGGGACCTGGAGCTCCGTCCTGAGTCTGCTCCTCACTGCTGCCTGTCGCGTTGAGAGATTGCAGGGAAGAATGTTTCCAGACCTAGAAAACCTCTTTGGAGAAAATCCAAGCCCTTTCTCGCTGCTCTCTTACCAGCCAGCAAAGATGGGGCTGTTCACTCGCGGCGGATCCTTCTTTTCCTCCTTTGATACCTCAGAGCTGAAAGGGTGAGGCAAAAAATTACCAGCCACGGGCTCGCCTTGGGTTTTTCTCCATTCCAGAGGGACTGAGATGTGAGAGTTTTATTTCAGGTCCAGCTCAAACTATTCCCCAACTTGCAAGGGGCTAAATAAACACTGGAATGTTCCCCGTGTTGCTCAGGGAAATATTGGTTTGACTCATGTGACACAGCACATAAAAAACGTACTGAAAAGCCTCTCCAGGTGGAAGCTCGCTCCAAAGGAGAACCCCAAGCAGGTCTCTACGGATTTGCATCCAACTTCCTGCACAGCCGAGCAGCACTGGGGCGTTTCTGAGACCTTCTCTGCAAAACAGTTGTAGGGTGGATGGAGCCAAGGAAAGGCGTAGCCAAGACTCGGGAGCAGTGGGATGCGGTGCGGGTGCTGCTGGGCATTGGCACTCGCCCGTTCTCCCACCGACAGCAGAACCATAGGGTCCTTGTGCTGGTAGAGGGGTTTTTAGAGACGTGGCCCCACTTGGTGTTTTCACAAGGCTCCAACATCTCAAAAAGAATTTTCCAGCCCAGCCGAACTACTGTGGAGCCCAGTTTCATTTCCCAGTCAGGTCAAACCTGAGCTTAGCAGATTTCTTCTCTTTCTGTCTTAGGCAAAAAAACCCCGAACAAACTCAAGCTTTTTCACCCCCAACTCCTGGCTGTGAAGCCTCATGACTCCACAGCAACATTCCTGGGACGTTCGAGGCCGGGTGGTATGTGCAGAATTTCAAGCAGCCTCAGGAGCTGCTCCAGGACGGAGCAGCAAAATTTATTCTTGCTACTAGTGGTAGTGATGTCTGTGTAGCACCGTAGGCTCAGGTGGGTGTGTGTAGGGGGTGAGGAAGGAAGAGGCAAGCTCCTGGCTCTTCCCTCCATAATTTACCAGCAAGTCAAACCAAAATCTGTGTTCTCCTGGTGCTCCTCTGCTGTGCAAATGGGCAGCTCTTCAGGAAACCCGGAGGTCGGCTGTAGAAGGGTGATGGGATTAGAGAGCCCGCTCTTGTCCTGGGAGAGGGTTTTGCTTGGGCAGGGATGGTTTTGCCTGAGGACTGAGGTCCAGGGATGCTCTCGGGAGTATCCAGCTCCCCTTGAGACTGCATCGAGAACGGCGAGATGTAATAAAAACCCACTTACTCGCCTTTCCCTGCTGGAATCTCTTGGGTTGCAGTTTTCAAGGTTCCTCTCAGCTGGTAAAAATACGATTATTGCTGGGTTTTTTTTAATGAAAGCTACACCCCCCCTCCACGTGAATCCACGTAAGCTGGTGGTTTAGGCTGGTGTTTTATGGGACTGGCAGCTGTTGGTTCTTAAGGAAATCTTGTCCCGACAGGGTTTGCTCTACAGCCACCCGTAGAGATGAGGAAATCGGACAGTCCTCGCTATCAAACACCTTTATACCGGTTCCGAGGTGATGCCGTGCCTTCCTATTCCTCTTTCTTCTCCTCAAGACACCTGAAAGTATTTTTTTTCCTGTCTGTGGATGTTTTCTAGATAAACTGAAAGCTGGCAGCTCACTCCTCTCTTGGGCATCCTTGGCAAGGTCCAAGGGGCTGCTTAAGGCCGTGTTTGAGCACTAGCGCTGCCAACCCTCTTCCCTCTCCAAGTATTAAACATCTTCAGTTTGGTTTCATTCTCAATTCCTGATTTTGAAGGTGTTTGCTGGCACAGCACTGCAATAATAACCAGGTCGCTCGCGTGGCTAAATCACTCTGGATTTCTATTTATTTATTTATTTTCCATTCTAACCTCCTTTGGAAGCACGTTTAAATGCTTCCCCGCAGGCTCACGTGAGGCCTGTTAAGGGCTTCATTTGAATAAATAAGCGCAGAGGTACAGGAGGAACATCACATAACCCCTGGAAACCCCGGCGATGGCGTCGGAGAACCGGCGAGTGGGAGACGGGGCTCGACGTTACATATTCCATAATGTGGAGTAATTAAGTATTACTAGTTTTGATGACTTCAAACGGAGTGACTCCAGGAAATAAGCCCCTTCTTTATAATTAGTGGGATTTCCTCTGCATCAAACGGAGCGATTGATTCTTTAATCTGCTCACATGCTTTTGATTTGGTCTTTCAGCTGCTTGTACCAACTGCTTCCTCTCCCTGCTCTTGCCGATAAAACCTTGCAAAGGAGATTTCAGGAAGGCATGACCCGAGCTGAGGGCCAGGATTTTCTTGGTGTGTGGCTGGTTTGGGTGTTTTTCAGTTGCCAGAGACGATGATGGTGATGGTGGCAATAATAAAAAATAACATCGACACCGATTTTTAACATCCACTAAAGTTTAGGTGAAATAATTGGGGTTTGGGGTCTTTTTTCAGTTGTGGGTTTCTCTTCCCAGCACACTTTTATCTCTGGATCCTGCTCTTTAAGACCCACGATGATCGCTTTGGCTGCTGGTCTGCAATAACCCTGAGCTGTCCCAAGGGCTTACTGGAAACGCAGCCCCAGTGCTGGACCTGGTCGGGCTGTCGGTGGTTTGAGGGCTCTGGGATGTGCTGAGGAAGGAGGCCCCTTTTCTGGAGTATTTCAAGTGTTTGGTCCTGATTTAGGACTACACCCAGGGCCTTGGGAAGCTCTGCCTGAAATAAAAGCCTCCCGAAAGTTGCTGCTTTCCAAATGAAGAGTTGAGGAGGGAGCAGGATCTTGCCCCCTGGAAAGGGCAAGAAGCCGATCGGGAGCGACCAGCTCCTTCCCGGGGGCTGTGGCATCACGTCAGCCCCATGGAGGTGCAGCCTGGGGTCTGTGCTGGTTCCAGGCACGGACTGGGCCCGCCCTGTACACCCCCACCTCCACCATAGCTCAGATCTTGGACCTTCCCAGCAAACAGCCCCTGGGCTGAGTTTCTTTCCAGCGTGTGAGGTTCTTCTGGGACCACTGAGGAGGGAAAACAGGGGAAAACAGGGACTACGTTGTTTTCTGTCCACCTTTTGGACCTGTTGGAAAGGTGCAGCGTTGGCAAGAGGGAAGATGGGGGTGCTGCACCTTGACTGCGTCCCTTTGGGTGAAAATCAGGGGCTGGTGGCTCTGCTGGAGGACGTTTTGGTAGCGGTAGAGCAGGGACTGGTTTCTCAACCACAACCCCGCTTCCTTGGGGCTGCCTTCGCTCTCGGCACGTGTCTCACACACAAGTAGGGTGAGGGGGGCAATCCCGGGGCTGTCCCCACCGCGGTTTGGTGGCCATGAGGCTGCAGGGAGGAGCAGTAGGAAGGGAATCGTGCTGGAGCTCACCCGGAGCCAGGATCGGGCCCGGGGCGCGGGGGATCGCGGCGGAGCGGGTGGTTTAATATGCCCCTCGCAAACCTCCCCTCATCTGGAGCGGTGTCGAACACAGATCGGATAATTAGGGACCCGGCGAACACGTAACTGTACAATTATGCAAATAGTGATCAAAATCACTGTTTTCAGCAGAAATGCCTGAAGATCAAGACAGAAGCTTCATGCAACCTTAATTTAATCTGGTCCTGCTGGAGTGGGGAGGTCTGATGGATGACCCCACCTCGTGCCGGGCTGCGTTGAGCAAGGCTGGGGCGGGCGGCGGGGGAGAGGAGCGCCGGAGCATGCTGAGGAGGGGAGAAATGGCGCAGGGACCGGGCTGGCATGTCGGCAAACCAGGACAGAAATAGCAG
>NW_010398856.1:4790-8147 GCF_000710305.1 Buceros rhinoceros silvestris
GGAATGGAAGCGCTGGTGTTTATGGGGATTCTCTTTTCCTTCTGATTTCAGGTGAATAACACAAGGCTGGAAGAAGAATAAAAAAAAAAGGAAGAGAAGAAAGAAAAGTCTCCAAGCCCAGGAAATGTGTGTTAATTGCTTATGAATGTCTGTCTCAAAAATTATTGAATTGATGTTGTCGTGCTTTTTTTTGACAGCCTGTCTGTTACATTTTTTTTAAATATTCATGCATCGAAATCTAATTACTAGGCAAATTTAATGATAATGAAATGAAGGCACTTTAGCAGAAAGCACAAGGCCTTGTTAATGTTTTTCTCAGCCTCTGTCTTGTTCATCTTTTTAGAATTTATTTTTTTTTACAACTGCCTTTCTTGCGTATATATAAAAAAAAAAGGTTCACTGAAAATAAAACCTGGATTGCTGGAAATGTTTGTGGTGGCTCTGCTTATAATGATGGGGAATTTGCAAGGTGATTAAAGGTGTTTTGCAAAAATCAAACGAGCCTAATCAGATCAGGGAGATGAAATATTATTATCAGAGAGGTAACATGAAGAGCCTGGAGGGTCTAATGAAGATGAAGACCCCGGGGTGTTGGCTGAGGGGTTTGTGCAGAGGCGAGGGCACCCTTGGCATCCTCTGGACCCTCTTTCCAGGGCATAGGTCTTGTCTGTGCCCTCCTTAAGGCCTGGTGGGATGGAGCATGGAGCACGTTCCATGGCCAGATGGTGGTTGTGTGAATGGAGAAGGCGTGTGATGGTTGGAACACGCATAAAGTGGTTGGAACAGACGTGTGATGGTGGAGTATGAACATGATGGTTGGAACACATATGATGGTTGGAGCATGTATGTGATGGATGGAGCATGTATGTGATGGTCAGATCACACACCAACCTCCCACCACCCAGCTCCACCTGCTTGAGGTCCCCCCTGCACCCCAGCTGGGCGGGCACCAAGCAGAGTGGTAGCAGCAGGGTGGTGGAAACAAGCTGTGGAACCACCCATGGACCTGTGGAGGTGACAGCTGAGACCCGTGGGCAATCAGGGCAGGGGCCTGACCGAAAGGAGGGCATGGAGGGGCTCTGCTTTCTCTTTGTCTTCATCTCAGCTTCTCTTCAGCCTGTGGTGTGCAGCCATGCCAGCGCTGGTCCTCCAGCACCTCTGCTCTCAGGTTGGCCTCCGTTTATTTACGTCCTCTGAAGGGTTTGGCTGTTTTCTTGTTGAGGACGGAGTTAAAGGTTTTACTGAGAGTGTTGGTGACTCTGACCATCAGAGGAACAGACCATTCAGAGGTCTGCTCTCCTGGAAGACCTTCATGAAATTGTTTTGGTGGTGGTTGGAGTGGCCTGGGGAAGGTGGTGTGGGTGGGCAGGGCTGCACAGATGGACTTGGTGGCTGGGAGGGGCTGGAGAATGGGACCCCTTGTGTGGGGTGACTGGAGGCCAAGCCAGCCCGATGGATGACATGACTCTTGGGTATCCCAAGCATGAAGTCTCTGTGGTCCATGTTCCCAAGTGACCTTGTGGGAGCAAGGTGAGATGGGAACTTGGGAAGTTGCAGACCTGGCTGTGAGCAGAGGTAGCAGAGCTGGCTTTTTCTCCCCAGAAATGCTGCTCTATCCTGAGAGGGCACTCGTGGTAGCTCAGGGGGTTTGTGCAGCTCTGGCAGATCCTGAGGGAGGACTGTTTAAGGCTGGGATGTATTTCGGATCTCTTTTGACTTGCAAACTCGCTGCTCCCCTGGTGAAGGTGAGGGTCCCTGCTCAGCCCTTGCTCTGCAGACCAGCTTTCTTGGCTGTAGCAAACCTAGAACCAGCTCCTGGACCACGTTAATCCCTTTAGTCCTCCCCGCAGCCATCCCCTGGTGCTGATCAGCAGCTGAAGGTCTTGACACCATCCCTGGACTGCTACATTTAACTGGGAAGGGATCAGTCTTCCCCAGACGTGAAGACCATTGACTCCCACTGTGTCTTGAGTTTCCACCTCTTACAGCAAGGGCTTTGCACGCTTATAGGGCTGGGTGGAGGATGGGGTTTGCTCCCGGCCTGCTCCTGCTGCTGAGCATTTTGGGGGCTGGGTTTCCAGGTGTGCTTCCTCCATGCTCGAAAAGACCTGGCTCCCTCCTCTCCATCCTGCCAGAGGAAACCATCCCCATCATCCGAGCGGTGCCTCCACTCCCTGCCTGTATGAAATGCTGTGGCAGGAGGAAGTCAGTGGGATGGGAAGAGGTTGCAGACACTGGTGTGGGGTTTTCAGCTCCAGGACCCCAGAAGTGCATTTAGTAAAGCTTTTTGCAGCTCTGTGCTGCGCTGCTCCACCCCTATTGTCTCCCGAAGGGCTTCATGTGGTTTTTCGCCTGCAGCTCATCCCTTGGGGTCTCCACGGGTGAGCAGAGCGGTCCCGGGGTTCGCTATGAGCGGGGAGCAGCTTGATGCTCAGCTCCACGATGGAAAAAATAAAACCTTTCCAAGTGGACTGGAGAGCATTCGCAAACCTGCATGTTCGCAGACATCCCTGTTTGTTTTACAGAGCTCTTTGAGCCGCATTTATCCTGCCAAAATGACAGTTTTCTATTAGGGAGCTGCAGCCCCATGCGATGATTATAATTGTCACTAATTTCTTTCTTTTGCGCTGACACACTGGCATGAGATGAGGCAGGTTCCCCCGCTCCGGGGCAAGGCTGGCTCGTGAAATGTTGGGAAAGCCCTGATTTCTTCGGGGGGAGCTGGTGCAGCTCCCCAGGGTCTCTGTGGAGATGCCCCACTTGGGATTGCAGTGTGGAAGGGGCAATATTGGCAACACGCAGACTATGAGCTGGGGACGGGGAATGGTTCATCAAACCCCTTCTGAAGGGGCACCACCCTTCAGAGCAGAGAAATCCCAACGCTGCATGGGGGAAGGATGGATGGGTGGAGCAAAGGGTCTGCTGTGTCCTTGGGCTGGAGCGTCCCAGGATGGGCAAATCTGTGCCCCGAGGTCCAGTGACACCAAAGCACCTTCCCCCTGCACCCAGGGCAGAGGCTCCCTCTGGTGGCACAGAACCACTGAACCATTTAGGTGGAAAAGCCCTTTGAGCCCATCGAGTCCCAGCGCTGCCCCAGCACGGCCAGGTCCCCCCTGACCCCTGGCCCTCAGCGCCACCTCCACACGGCTGGGAAACCCCTCCAGGGACGGGGACTCCACCACTGCCCTGGGCAGCCTGGGACATGCTGGGACAACCCCAACGGGGAAAAAATTGTTCCTCGGGGCCAACCTCAACCTCCCCTGGAACAACTTGAGGCAAGTTCCTCTCCTCCTGTCACTTGTTTCTGGGGAGAAGAGACCAACCTCTCCCTCACTCCAGCTTCCTGTCAGAGCCAGC
>NW_010398856.1:8568-12162 GCF_000710305.1 Buceros rhinoceros silvestris
CCCCCAGGGGACGGGGTAGTATCCCTCCCCTGCTCCTGCTGGCCACACCAGGGCTGGGACAAGCCCGGATGCCGTTGGCCGCCTTGGTGTCCTCAGCAAGGGTAACCTCCTGCTTTGCTGGTTGGGCTTTTTCCACTAAAACACTGTTAAATAGCTGTCAATGGGATGTTGGGCTGGAACGCAGTTGGTGGGAGGAGTGAAAAGAGGCTGTGGAGCTTGTGAAGGTTCAGAGAGGGGGTGAGAAGTGCTTCTGAATTGCTCCTGCATTTCTGCTGGGGTCATGAGAGGAGAATTTGGCCGCCTTATTTATTTATTTATTTAGCTTAAGCCTCTGAAGAGCGTGCTGCAGAGATTCCCAGGGGGTATTGGTTGGCAGAAGTCCCACGATACCCTCAAAAAAAATATCCCCCACCAGAAATAACTCGGTAAAACAAAGCAGTGGATTGTGCAGCCCACTAAAATTACTGGCATGTCAAATAAAATATGTACAGCATTAAAATAAAATTTGCATTGCAATAATGCTTTATTAAGCACATTAGGAGATTAAAAGAATCAACCCATTCACGTTGCATCAGGATTTGCATTTCTCGCCCCCCACCCCACTAGTCCCTCTCCCCTTTGCTTGTTTGGCGAATGATTTTCTCAAGGAACCTCGCAAAGGTCCCCCCCGAAAGAAGGTGTGTGCGTGTGTGTGTGTGCCGAGGGGGTTTTTAAATCAAAGCACTTGACTCGGTTGTGTGTTTGTCTGCCCGAGTGTGCAGCAGAGGAGGGGTGGGACGGAGAAGAAAAGATTTGTCTGCTCCCATTTCGGCTAAAATGGTTAATTAAGACAATAGAGGCTATATAACAATCGGGGCCGGGGCCCTGAATGGTTGTCTAGACTCTATAGTTCAGCCGCAACTTCTCCGTCGGAATTTTAACTTGGCCGGGCTCGTTTCCCCTCCCCTCTTTCCCCGCCTCTCAGCTCATGTCCATAAGTTCCCTTTTCTCTTTTGTTTGTTTTTTTTTGTCCTTAATCAATCTTTTGAGAGGTGGGGGCCGGATTGACAGCCCTGCCTGTCTGAGGGCTTGTGTTTGCCACGGCGCTGCCTTCCCAGCACCCGAGCGGAAGGTGGGATTGTTAGCGGAGCCTGCAGGGGCCCGATCCTGGCGTGGGGCGAGGGGCTGAGTCCAGGGCTTGGTGGAGGGGGCCGATGGCAGAAGCGTGAGAAGTTGTTCGTGTTTAATGCTGGATGCTTGGAAAGGGCTGGGGAGGAAGCTGGGGCCAGGGTTTACCTCAGTTGCGTTGCTCTGGCTCTTGCAATCCAGATTGCTCCGAGCTGGGGCTAATCCTGCTCTTGGGATCTCTGTGGGGCAGGTGGATGAGGCAGGACAGTGCTAAGCCCAGTGCTACTAGATGGTTCTTCTGGACAAGACGTCCCCTGGCAGCTCAGCCACCTTGCTGCTGCACACCTTGAGCAGGAGTCGGGTTGGTGGGTGCTGCGAAGAGCTGTGCTGGCCCCAATAACATCCTCCTCCTCCAGGCAGGCTCATAACTCCTCCTTGGGCTGCTAAATCAGTTCTGAGATACCTCCAGGCTTTGAGGAGGAGCAACACGAGCAGGGAGAGGTGGGGAGAGACCTCAAGTGTCACCCAGATTTTCCACTACCAACATTTTGATCCTGCCCTTTGGAAATTGCTTTGTAAGTTGCATCAAATCACCTCTAAAAGGGCATCCCAGTGCTCCAGCTTGCAGCAGAGGGATCAGGTACATCACTTGGTCTTTGTAAATCTGAGCTCAACCTGAAGTCTTGGTCCCCAGGGGAGGATATGAACCATTGCTGGAGCAGCATCCCCATAGCTGAGGTCTGGGCACTGCTGTGGGGGTCTCACAGCACACACTGGGGCTTCTGGTTTAGTCACATTTGGGGCCTCAGACCTCTCCTTCTCATCAGTGGGGAGAGTCTCCCGTGGGGCTGGAGAGGCCTGGCTGGTGTCTAGGTGGCTTTAAAGGCAGTCTGAAGTGGCTGCACTATTATAATGGCATTCACAGCGGGAGGGAGCCTCTCTGGAGGAGGACTCGGGGATGCAGCCACACGCTTGAAATATGGGCGAGATTATTCCAAGTGCATACATGTAAATGAGGCCCGTCTGTAGACAGGAGAGACAAAAGGTCATTAGCTTCCCATGTAGAGCCCTTCGTGCGGGGCCTAATTTACTGTCTTCCGAACCCTTTTCTACAGATCTTGCATTTTTAGACTTAAAATGGTGCTATTTTGGCAGCTTTGATAGGTGTTGAACAACTCAGGGTTTATTAGATATTTGGGGCGAGTAACGAGCGGGAGGGATGCGCGAGAGTTCAGTTTCTCCTCCGAAGCAGATGTCTGGGGCTTGTTACGTACTGCGGGCTGGCTTGTAAATTGAATAGGGCCTCCTGAAATACAAGATCCCCAGGTGTCCCCCTCCAAATCCATGAGTTTCTACCTGCCCAAAATCTTGCTGTCGGCTCTTGTGAACTTTTTTTTGATCCCCCAGATGATGCTTGATTTCTTAAGTGAAGGCAGGGGTGGATGGCATGGCCATCTCTGCTGAGCTGGACCTGGGCGAGCCAGGAGCATCCTTGGGGTGGGGAGCAGCCTGGTTGTCCCCACAGCACCCGTGTGTCCTTCGGGCGAGTGGTGCCAACTGCTTTTTGTCACAGAAACTCATGACCGTGCTTCCCATGGATCCGTGCTCAGACAATTCTGCCCTGGGCCAGGCGGCTGCCCTTGCCGCTCCTTCCTTGTGCAATTTGGGAAGAGCCGGACGTTTTGGAGGTTCACACAGCACTTTGTGAACCCTCCAGGAACTGAAGGGAGCCGGGCTGGCTCGAGCCCATCCTGTTCAAACGGTGCTTAGAGCAAGGTTTGGCACTGGGAACTTCCGCATTGCTGCTCTTGGTGCTGCTGCTGGAGTTTTGGGTGCTGAATAACAAGGGAGACTGGCAGTATTTCCCTGGGGATCCCTAAACTTTTCATTTTGGCTGCTCTGCTCGCCATCAAGGTCCCACGGGGCAGTGACGGTGCTGGGAAAGGGCTGGGGTCACCCCCAAGCACTGAGGCGGGTTTCAGTGCTGCCGGCTCCTTGCAGGCAGGGCAGGGCAGTGGGTGCCCTGGGCTGGCAGAGGGGTGGTGGGATCCCTGGGTGCAGGACTGTGGGTGCCCTCCCCACGGAGGAGGGGCTGCGAGCCAGCACAGCTCCCGCCAGCCCTGCCTCCCCCAGCCCAGGATTGAGAGTTTATTCACGCACTAATCAAAGTGACATGATGGTCGTGGCAGACTAAAGCCATTCACTCCCCGAGCTGGCGAGGTCGGGAGGTCGCCCAAGTTCGCAAGAATGGGGCTTTTGTGATGCAGATCGGCAGAGAGCGGCCAGACGAGCATGGCAGGGAGCGGCCAGCCGGGCATGGCAGGCCCCCCCCCCACCGCCATGACGTTGAGTGGGACTGATGCACCAGCGTGGGCCTGAGCTGGGGCTCCTCTGCTCCCCAGGGTGGCTGGGGGTGCAGCGGGGGACACTGGTGGCTGCCCTGGGCTGGATTACGGGGTCTGGGGGCTCCTGCACGAGGGGGCGGTT
>NW_010398856.1:12273-13920 GCF_000710305.1 Buceros rhinoceros silvestris
GGCGGTTACAAACCATTTGGAGTCTGTGCATCGCTGCAGTGAGGTTGCAGGGTGCTGTGGGACCATGGGATGCTTCGTCCTGGTGTGGGGCCACCTGAGAGCAGACTCCCAGCTCCCCCTGCCTGCACGTGGTGCTGGGAAGGGGTTGGCTTTTGGGTCACTCTTCCCAGCTGCAGCCATGCCAGCTTGGTCCGGGCTGTGCCTGCAGTCCTGGCCCTGCTGCTGGCATCTGAGGGGCTGCGTGGGGCCAGGTGGACGCCCCCAAGACCCCCAGGTTGTCTGTGGGGATCAGCTGAGCTGTTGGGGACAAGTGGACCTCATTGCCATGCTCCTGAGGACCTGCTGTATGTGGCAGGGGAGGGGAAAGCACTGCTGTGCAGGAGGGGTGAGAACGAAGGGCTCATTCCTGAGCTGAGAAACTGCCTTTCTCTGCCAGATACGACCCCTTCATCCACGCTCCCTCTGCTCAGGGAACGTTAGACCATGCCTCGAGCGCGGCTATTCGGTAGCTTTCCCAATGCGATGACAATTTTACACCTCTAAAGCTCAGCAAACCCCCAACCCAATTTTGATAATTGGCTCTTGACCAAAATGAGAGTTTCTTTGAGGGTGTTTGGAACAAAGCGCGCTGATGGCGGGGGCACCCCGAGCCACAAAGGGGCTTGGCTTTGATCCTTTCTGCTTTTATTGTCGGTGGAGGTAAAATAAATGGTTTAAAAATTAAATTGGTAAGAGGTTTTTGACGATTTAAGGAATACTTTCACGGCAGATTTGAGATAGCGGCTGCGTTCAGCCACCTCAGCGGGTGCTGGTGTGAGCAGTGAGGAGCGAGTTCTGCTCCGATTCGAGGACTATTCTGCAGTGGGAACCGGCTGAAAATAATGGCAAATAAATCTGGGCAAAACTTGATCCCTTTTTGCTGAAATGTGAGGAAAATAAATATTCTTGGGGAGAGGGGGGGAGGAAACTGCAGAAGAATCTGTCACAAGCCGTGAGGAAATCCGGGAGGAAACAGGGAGGTTTCCCCTTTCTGGAGGTGAAGACACAGGTTATATCCCCAGGTGTTTTGACTAACGCTGCTGGACTTTTGACTAGTGTAAACCTGGAGGGTCCCGGGGCTTTGTGGTGGGAAGAAGGCTGGGCTGAGCAGAGCGGGCTGAGGTGGATTGCGGGGGCTGCTGAGACCTCCGCCGGCCGCCCTGATAGAGAGATACGCCCAGTGGCAGGGCATGAAATCTGCTTGAATAGGTGACTCCCAGCTCACGCCATCCAATGTGCCTGGAATGACTAAATTACCTCCTTGCCCCCGAGGTCCCTCCGGGGCTGGCGAAGGCGGGTGAAGCTCCTCTGCTCAGCACAGGGAGGACTCGGAGCCTGGTTCTTGCTTGTGTGGAGGGGATGAGCTTGCTCAGCAGGCGGGGAAATGTGGGTTATGCCTCTTCGAACCATTCCTTTCTGCATTGAGATGTATTCCACAGCGTTTTTCCTGCTGTTCAAGCCAGAAACTTCCTATCGTCGTGGTTCTGTGAGGAAGGGGATGTGTGCGACCAAAGCAGCCCCTGCCCACTGCTCCCTGCATCCCAGAACGCCCTGTTGGGATGCTGCAGCTCCGGGTTTAGCCCGTGGTTATCTGCGGCGCTGGGGAGG
>NW_010398856.1:14055-14713 GCF_000710305.1 Buceros rhinoceros silvestris
ACCTGGGTGAGAAGAGTGGGATGGAGGAGCAGGGAGGGATTTACACCCCCAGTTTTCTCCTACCCGCCTTTCTTTTTGTTATTCTAAGGTGCTTTCTTGGTGCTGGGGAGATGGAGAGAGGAGGGCAGAAGGTGAGGGCTGGTGGGCTGCAGCGGTCCTTCCCAGGGCTGTGCCGCACTTGGGGAAGAGGGGGATGCCATTGCAAGTGCAAAACGAACCGGAGAACGACCATCTCCCTTGGACAGAGAAAGCGAAGGCAGAGGCACAAAGGGGTGGGCTTTCTTCTTCCTTTTTTTTTTCCAGGGGAATACAATGTGATGAATTCAGCGCGAGGGCCAGCGCCACCCTTTAATATACTTTCAGCTAAACAGGGGTTTCTATGGCAGCCGGGAGAACCGGGCGAGCCCTGAAAAGATGTTTGTGCAGATCTTTGCCAATGGCATTTGTGGCGAGGGGCACCGGTGCCAGACGGGTAACGCCGTGCAGCTACTCATCACGCGCTGACAGCCCCTCGGTCCCTCACCGCCACCCCAACGTTTCTGGGGTTTTAATGCCCTCAGACAAAAGGGGTGGCAGCAGCAGCTCAGGATGGGGCTGGCATCGGCCGGCACCGTTGCCCGCGCCATTGTGGCAGCAAAAAAAACTGCCGGGGGGGACG
>NW_010398856.1:14892-18649 GCF_000710305.1 Buceros rhinoceros silvestris
GAGGAGGAGCAGGGCGTCGAGTCTGCCAGGACTTGGCCATCCCTCCGCCGCCATCCTGCTTTATTTCCCATGGTTGGAAGAGTTTTCCGAAGAAAAGACAAAGGGAGAGGCTTGGTGTGGGTCCTCCCTGCCAGTGCGCAGCTTGTCTCGGGTGCCTGGAACCAAGTGTCCGTGGCGTGGTCACTGTGAGGACCAAGAGCCTCCCTTGTTCCCATTGCTTCCTCCTGGCACAAACTTTGATGGAGATGGTGGCGCTTCGCGTGGAAGGGAGAGTGAGCACCAGCTCTGTCCTGTGTGAGCAGCTGGGCTCTGTCACACATCTTAGCACGGGTTTGCGGCAGATCTCCAACATTTCGTGTTATCCTTCCGCAAGAGAGTGGCCTGGGAGCAGCCCCTGCTCAGCCCCTGCCTCTCCAGCTGCTGCTCTGCCTCAGCCACGAGCTCTTTCCTGCTCCATTTCCTCTAGAGGTTTTTTTTTGCATGGAAAGGCTTTGAATTTGCTGTTCTCCAGAGCAAAGCTGCTGATTCTGGCAGACCCTGAAGGTCTGTGTTCCCTGACGTAGCCAGGGATGGAAACGCTGCTTGTGGGGCCGACCCCAGGCTGGTCCCACTGAAGTGGTTGCTGGGAAGGTGGTTCTGAGCAACCTCCACACACTTCATCTGGTGCTGCTGCCTGTGAGGTTGCATCAGCTACAAGAAGTAGGTCCAGATGGTCCCTTCCCCCATCCCACGGGACCTTCTCATGCTTCTCCTCTCCCCCACCCAAAAAAGTGTTCTCCAAGTTGCTCCTTTCCCATGGGCATTTCCATCCCTGATCTTTTGTTGTGGAGGAAACATTTCAAATGAGATTTTTTCCTGAGCGGGTTCCTATCGATTCGAGACCGATCTCATTAAGACAGCCGGAAGGGGAACGGGATGTTTGAAATTCATTGGCAATACTTGAGGTTTTTCTTCCCTTCTCCTTCCCCTTCTTTCACGTCTGAGGAAGAACAAGAGCTGAAACTTCAATGTTTTTTCTCAGAGTGAAATTGCAAAGTAAATTACTTCAGACTCTATAATGTGAAATATTAAAATGAAAAGGGATTTTTTTTGAAACAAGCTCAGTGTTCCTTCTTGAAAAGCCCAAAGCAAAATGTGTTGATCTCGTTTCGGTGCTTCTCCCCTCCCAATTTCTCTTTCAAAACAAACTCTTTGTAGAAAGGGGCCCCGCTTATGCGTGACATTCTGCTTTTGATGAATTGTCATTTTCCATCAGAAAAATGTCCAGCTGGCTCCACCCACTAAACCAGGTGTCGGTGATGTCCCCGCCTGCTTCGGTGCGTGCACAGCTAGAGGGGAGAGTTCTTCAGCCCTCAGTGCAGGTTGTCCCACCCCTGTGCCACTCCAAAACCTGCTGGGGCAGCTCTTGGGAGCTGAGGTTTGGGGTGCTGGTGTGCAAAGCCAGATATTGTCACCCCTAAACTCCAGGTTGTCACTTGTAACTTCTTTCCTCCTCAGCTTGCCCTGGGGATGCAGGATATGGTGTTTCCCCCCTGCCTTGAGCAAGGTTTGGGGAGGAGCTGAGCAGCTCCGGGCTCAGGGGAGGTGGTTCCTGAAGTTTTTTGTGCTCTTGCTCATTCTCTGATGGGTGAATGTCCTGGGTCCTCCAGAAAAGCCACTCTGGTGTCCCCACTGCGGCCTGTGAGAGCTCCCCTGGGGTGGACAATGCCCTGGTTTTTCCCCAGGAAAATCAGGTGGGGAGCAGCCCTGCCTTCCCCCTTTGGTTGACAACAAGAGGTTTATGAAGAGAGAAGGGAGAAGACCTGTGGTGGTGGCTTTGCCCTGCTGAGGAGCAGGGCGGTGGGTGTTTGCCCTGTGCCAGGCATCAGCGAATCTGCTCACCCCACGTTCAGTCCCAGAGCTGAACCTGCTGGTGCTCAGGGTGGGTTAGAAGCTGAGCAGGAGGGTGCTCTGGTGCTGGCGTCCCTGAGAGCCCCTCGAACTTTGGGGACTGGGAAGGTGAGAGAATCAAGAGCACTTTGGGGCCCTGGGTTGGTGTGTTCTCGACCCGCCAAAGAAACCCAAACCAACTTGGCCGGACTCGGCCCAGTGGTGCCCAGTGATGGGACAAGGGGCCACGGGCCCAAATTGGGAGCCGGGCAGTTGCAGCTGAGCAGGAGGAGAAACTTCTGTGCTGTCGGGTGAGGAGCCCTGGCCCAGGCTGCCCAGAGAGGTGGGGGAGTCTCCTGCTGCGGAGAGACCCCAGCCCCGCCTGGACGCCCAAGTGGGCACCTGCCCTGGGGACCTGGGTGAGATGGTCCAGAGCTCCACCAGCCCCTCCAGCGTGCGACTCTGTGACCAAGAAGGTGACAGAGCAGCTGAGAGCATCAGACAAGGCTGAAAGTGGTTCTGGGAGCCTCTACTGGTGCCAGCCCTGGAACTGCAGTGCAGCCCCGTGTCCCCGGCACTGCACAGGGAAGAGTTGTGGAAAAACGCGAGGGGAAAAACCCCTAGACGCTGGCCCAGGCTGCTGGAGGGCCAGGCTGGCATGTGGTGACACGGGGTGGGACAGGCAGCGATGCTCTGTCCAGAGCCATGGGCTGGGGGCCGGATCCTGCCCTTGCTGGGCCTGCCCAGTGCTGACCATCTCCCGAGTTGCAACAGGGCACCACAAGAGTGTGAAAAGGGTTAAAATTGTGACTATTTTAAAGATTAAAAGCTTAGTTAAATGGTTTGAAGGAGGATTTGCCGCAAACTGCCCCCAAGCCGCTCCTTTCCCCTGGCCAGGGCTGAGAGGGAGGTTCTGGAGGGTGGGATGTGGCTCCGCAGTGGCCGAGGGACCCTTTAGCTGTCAATAAGGACTCAAATACTTTAAAAATATATTTATTTGCCTTATTCTGGTCACATTGGTGAGGAGGCAGGGCTGAATTGGGGTGGAATGGCTGAAATCCCTCACTCTGAGGGGGTCAGGACATCCCTGCCTTCACCTGCCCAGAATTTGGGTGAAGAAACGAAAAAGAGCCATAAGGGAGAGGAGGAAATATCCAGATTTTTTTTATGGAATATGAGAATTCTTTTAAGCTTCATCAAGCAAAAAATCAATAGTTTATTATATTTAAATGAGAAAAAATGCTTTCAAGTAAACCAGATTTTTCTTTTGTCAGGAGTATCTGTGTAATCACAGTCCACATCTGGCAAAAATATCGCAAAAGCCTCGGCCCAAAAATGCTAAAAATATTTTGACCAGCTCTGAATTAGCTGGGGGTGGGATGTGGAAGTGGTTTATTCGGGATTTATTTTCTGGGTGTTAACGCCGAGAAAGTGCGGGCTCTGCCGCTAGCGGGCTGTTGGTAGAGGACGCGGATGTCACCCTGCAAACCAGGGAGGGGGGTTGTTTTGGGGGTTTTCGGGGCATTTCTCAGTTTCTGGCATTTCCCCCAGTTTTGCGGGTTGTGCCTGTAGCGAGCGGGTGGTGGGAGCAGCTTCCTGTGTCCGCCCTGAACTGGCTGGGAAGGTGCCGGTGGCTGCGTGTGGTGCAGGTGGATGGGGTTGGGGAAGGGGCTGGTGCGTAGGACAGACCCCACAGACACCGCTGCTGGTCAGGGCGAGGCGGGGGGGCGATAAAACCAGGTTCCTACAAAGCCCTGACTGGGGACACCCCGAGATAAAATGATAAAAATGATAAACAACGCCCCATGGTCTCCACGCAGCCACACGTATAAATAATTTGGATTCTTCGTTAGTCTGTTGGTGCCGCATCCCGCGCCTGCCCCTTTCC
>NW_010398857.1:0-6150 GCF_000710305.1 Buceros rhinoceros silvestris
CGGGGGCGGAGGTGGGGCGGGCCGCCGCGGAGGATCCGCTCAGGGCGACAGCCGGGAATTGCGCACGGAGCTTCGGGGAGCGGGCCGGAACCGTGCTAAGCATCGGCGGAAGCAGTTGTTACCGCTCCCATCCGGGGTGTAGCGTAGCAGCAGAAACCTGCAGGCTTTCATGGGAGCGTCTTTCACCAAGAGAAATCGGGCGACTCCTGTAGGGCCCCCGCAATTTTTTTTTTTTTTTTTGGGTAGAAAACGCAAACCCGTAAGACGGTAATTTTGTATTTACTTGTATTATCTGAACACACTATTACGGTCTATGGTAAGAAACAGATTAAAAATCTTAACATCTTTTCTAAACATCTGCAGACCCTTCTGCACAGCTTTTACCCCTGGCACAGACAGCTTTTGGGTGCTTTGCGCTATCTAGGTGCTCTACTATCTTCAAAACGTTTAACAGTAGAAAGTAAATGATGACTTTGGAAAATTAAAACCTCTTTCTGAATGCTCTGAGGATAAAATTATGCCATTGTCACATTACACATCCACAGCTTAAATTTCTGAAGACTCTTCCTACTGCTGGCTTAGGTCTCTCACCAGTGAAGAAATTCTCAGTTGAAGGAGTTGGAGGCACACTCCGGTACCTGTGTTTCTCTAACTGCGGCTGTTCTGCTGCGCTCCTATCAGAATGCCTTGTCTCCAGGAACCACACCAGGACTTCAGGTCCTCTCTTTTGTTTAGGTTTCTTCAGTCAGTTTTCAAAAATCTAAGTCTGAAGAAAAAAGCTTCCTAAGAGGCACACTTTAACTCATTAACTGTACCATGTGACAGCTGGTGCCACTGACACCCAGGACTTCACGTCCACCCTTCTGCTTTCTCGTCTGGTAATGCATTACCACTCCCTAGATCTGTTCCTCCCTTTCCCCTCTGTTTCGGTTAAGTTAAAGCTCTCTGTGCTAACACCACTGCCAGGACATAGTATCTCCAGGAAGACTCCATTAAAATCCCCAGTGGGAAAATACCCCAGTGGGCTCCTCACAGAACAGTTTAGTACACACACTGATCTTCACTGTTTTGTCATACTTTTGATTTCCTTTCCCTGGGATTAAAATTCCAGTGAATTCCCCAGGCCTCTGCTTCTGTGTATCTCAGGATGCTTTTTAAAGCAAGAATTGAGTGTATCAGTCCTGCGACAGAGGACAACCCCATTGCTACTACAATATCCCTACTTGCTGCACGGCTGCCAGTCCCTTGCCAAATCCAGTACTTCCTCTTCTACTTGGGACACTCTCACTTAATTTTCTCTTGACGTTTCTTTTTGCTTCGCTTATATCTGTAACAAGCATGCCTCTCAATTCCATTTTACCTTCATTTTTACCACTGCTTAACAGCAGTAACATGTTGTGTTCTCCTATTTACAAGGATAAACAGGATATGAAAAATTCCTTTCCATGGGTCTTTTCTTCACATTCTGAGTACTCTTTTCAGCACCCCTTCCACCAGCATAGATTTCTGCTTCCTGCTGCATCTGTGTTTGAGCAATCATTTTTATCAGTTGCAGCAGACAGGATTTTATGTAAATTACATTCTTTAAAGGAAGAACAGATGTTGCAAAATTAGCCTACTTCCACGATCAGCATTCACTTCAGATGTATTTAAGATTCTCAAGTGATTTGGGATCAATGACACCTGCAGTGAAGAGCCCAATAAGTAACTACCGTGGCCTACAGCCTCCTCCTTATGGTGCTGCCTCTTTCCCAGTATTGCTGGGAGTACTTCTGGCAGTAGGCCACTTCCAGGTCCACGATGGTTGTACATGGTTTCTGGGGAGGGATGTGTAGTGTGGTACCTACAAGCAGAAGTACTTATGAGCCCTAATCTCCAGTCCTAGACCAAACTGAGGAGCTCTGGGGAAAACAATATTACATTTTTTTCTGTGATGGCACAACCCACAGCTATGCTGCATTTTCATCCAAGAATTCCTCAGACCCTGGGCAGGAACATTTGCCAACAATCACCAATTTATTTCTAGCTTTTGGCTTCCTCCCTGCAAAATAGCGCTCACACTTTGTCAGACCTCCTGAGCATGCACAATGCATCTTTTCCAACAATACAGGAACTCAAATGTGGCCTCTACTCACTGTGGAAAAGGCAGTGCAGCCCTCTTCTTTACAAAAATTGAGTCATAGAGCATTTGGACACACACTGCGATTCAAAAGCCTTTAAGCTATATGAAGAGTTTAATCAGCTTAACCATTTCTGCTGTTGTTTAAAAGGTAGCCACAGGCTATGCCTACATGACTCTCTTTGACGTGACAGGGCGTCTATTTTTATTTGAAAGCAATTGGTTATACACACAGAGTTCCCTGGAAAAGCCAACTGTTCTCTCTCAAGACCACTAAAAGCCAGGGAGCTTTCTCTCTGGTCTGTATCATGGCACAGTCTGTCTCCTAGGGCTTGAGCTATACAGCAAATAGCTTACCATTGGTAATTTATATATATACACCTTTAGATTTTCTTGGAGACATTCCCGTAATACAAGCCTAATATTCACAAGTTGTGCAGTTAGTAATATTTTAGAACTGGGTTATTGATATGGGAGGGGATTTTAATACAATTCTGAGATACTTACAAAATTAGAAGCAAAGATCAGTTTTGCTAATTACACTTTCTTTTTTGCAAATGTTTTAATGCAGAGTCTCGCTACAAACACTTGGGTAGTCCCAGCAACTGTTAGCTAATAGAAACTGATAGGAAATAAATTTCAGTCATTCCTGCCATGTGGTAAACTTAAACTCGAAGTTTTGTACTAGAACAGGAAATACGATCTGTCAAAACTTCAAAATGAAGCAACTGAACTTGATACAGGTGAAAAGGTCAAACATTTGAACAGTCTACACGATCATCTGATACCATTACATTTTGGTTGAGTTTTTCCTGAAATGCAGTAAACATATACGTGATAGATATAGGGGAAAAGACAATTCTCTAGAAGATCATTTAAGTTAAAAAAACCCCCAGCTATTGGGGTGTCCTTTGTACCTCTGAAAACTGAGGGAAAAATTCTCGTTTGATAATTTTACTATTTATTTTATCTTCCTTCACTACAGACCTTGCTTCTATTTAATTTCTCAGCATTGTTATAACTTCTACCAGCATTAAAGTACAAAAACTTATGGAGCAGCTGGAATGATAGGAAGGTCTCTGAGGATTTGTCCATATAGGAAAGTTACAAACACAGCTGTCCTAAAAGAGCTGCACAAACCCCTCCCCAGAGGGGGCATTTTGATTTCTCATTTAGTATCTCAATGAAAAAAGCTGAAGTGGGAAGAACAAAACGATATTCATACAAGGAACTAGTGAGTGTGCCTATTCTTGTAAAATAGGTATTAAGTGAATAGTAGGTTTACGTAAAAAAACAAACAAATTCTGCTGCCTTAGAGGGAAAAGCCCTGCGGCAAAAGTCTCTGTACTGAGCTGGGTACAGAAAGCTTAAAAATACCACCAGAGAAAGGTTTGGATTTTTGTTTGCTTTTCTATAAAGAAATGAGTTTCTAAAACCCCCTCTGTTATATCATGAATGTGCCCAGTCCATGGAGCTTTTCTTCTTTTGGTTCCATAAACTCTGTATGGGCTCCATCCATATTTTTCTAAATTCTTTGAAAAATAAACGCTTTTATTGCTAACCTCAGCTAGCTTTTCCTAACCAGCTATAATTCATTTTCATGTGGAAAATATTGATAGAGGGTTTGAATAATTATGATGTACTTAAATTCCTCATGCTTCTTCCTCAAGGCCAACTGCCTGTGAAGTTAGACCAGTATAAACTCCCCTTGCTGACTAGACTTTATTGGTTCGTTCTTGTGCTCTTTAGACACTTCGTTATCTTGCATGAGCTTAGTTTTGTACGATGTGTGCAGTTCAACTTGACGGCTACGAGAAGCTCCATAGAGACAATTCGAATGATTACCATACAAATCCTCAACATTCTGACGAGGTAATCCTTATGACACACATTACAGAAGCTGCAGGGGAAGCGATTGTTCCCACAGAGGTGACGCCTATGGAGACGTTGTTACTGAAAAGCTTCTTGGTGATCAGAGCAGACAGGGGTAATGATGCTTTGTAAGAGATGCTAGGAATGCATATTATGCTATGACTTAAAAAAACCCCTCCTTACTGTTTTATTAAACAAATGAAAGTCCATACTGTAGAGAAACCAGCAAATTTTCAAAATCAGTTTTTCGCTCTTGTAAAATAGGTGCCTGCTAACACAAACCAGCTACCCCCTATTATGAAGCACCCGCATTTTCATTTGTACTAGGGTTCTTGCGACTTGTTGACACTTTTTCCAGCACATGGATTATGCCACTCACCAACATAAAAAGTGCATCTGTTTTCAACGTTGTTTTATGAAGCATGAATATTCTGGCCCAGTCCTCACCTGATGCAGTGTAGAATAGCTCCACAGATATCCTACTCAGAATCTGGCAGGATGTGTTCAAGACATGAACTTTCAATTATTTCTTCTTGTTCAATACAGTTACATATTTCTTAATGGTTCAATGCGTTAACCATATTTTACTTTGGAACTTCATTGTCATTCTCTTCAGCTTGTCTTTAAGTTCAGGTTCCTTTCCTCAACCTTGGAAGATTCAATGGGTCAATTTCTTTTCTATTAAATTATTCTCTCACTTCTTCAACAGAATATAGTTTTACAATACACTTGGTATTATTCATTACTGAAAAATGACATTAGTTTGATGCTTAGTTATAGCTTCTAAGTGATCCTTTAAAAATAACATAATAAAAACATCAGCAAAACACCTTCAATAAAAAATAATTATAAAACATTTTACTCTTATTTTCAATTAGACCCTATCATCAAAGATATAGAAGAATATGGACTAGCTGGTTGTCACTTGCAGTATCTATCTGCTTTCACTTTGGCTCTCCTGTATGGAAAGAGTAATGAAAGAAGATGTAGATTAACAACAAATACGATTACATCATTAACACCTCAAAGCATTAAGAAAGCATTGAAAGCAATTTTTCTTAAATTTTAATTCAAAACACATATAAAAGCCTAACAGCACTTAGGATTTATTAATTAACTTTGTTTTCTAAAGGACCTAGACCTGCAGTGTCTGAAGTTAGCCTTGTCTTTTTCTTCAAATCATCATGAATTGCATTTTGTCCACTCTAAGGAATGGAATTCAGATTGTGTGATTTGAAACTGACACTCAACCTGTGATGACCCAAGAGTGTTCTCAGATCACTTGCAATTACCAGAAGTAGCCTTCTGCATTCCACTCTCTGAATTAATGAAAATATTTATCCTGTATACCAATACAAAATGTTTTAAAAATTCAAGACAGTTTCTACAGTCTCAGCTCAGAGGGAAAAAAAAAATTATTCCCACTGGATAACATGAAGACTGTTCTTAATAAATGCTATTTCTCTTTTAAAATGCAGCTTTCCTCACTCCAAATGTTCTGATGCTGTAGGCATTGAAAATGTTAAAAATTAGCTTAATTTTTGTGATTAAAAGGATTCATCCCTCAACTCCTCTGTAGTAAAACTAAACCACCTAGTTAAAGATTTCCAAAATAATTAATTTCTCGGTAAATTCAGTTAGAAGTGAAAATTCAGAACAAAAGAAAAGCCAGCCCCAGAACTCAGTCAGAACACTGACTAGAGAGGAAATGCTCCACTCCCCCCCAAAATCTAGCTTTCTTTTGTACCCCAAGTTTACTGTAATTCCATCTCCCAGTAGTTTTTAAATAGGTATATTTCTTGTACTTTGAAGTACCTGTCAAGCAGCATCTCATGAAAAGTGCCTTCTTTCCTGGCTTTTCTGAGAGCTTTTGTATCTTCTTTGCTTATTTTAAGCTTTTTGTCTTGAAAACTTTGGAATTTCTTTCTGTAAAAGAGTGGGAATGTAAAAGCGTGAACTTCTTCAAAGTTTTGTAACTCAATAAAACAACAGCTGTGATAAGAATCTTAACTTCTATTGCACAGTAGACAACTGGCCTAGCAAAATCCAGCAAACTGTCAACAGGATCCAATATTGCCCTTCAGACTATTGTAGGTGAAAACTACTCAGGTTTTGGGTTTTTCCCCCTGCCTCAGTCTAAGTGGGAATGAGCCCTACAC